>NC_136811.1:47914709-47952209 GCF_951216825.1 Electrona antarctica | reverse complement strand
CTGAGAGCTGACGATAACTCCTGACAGCATCTCTCCGACAGGTTGCAGCCACTCAGCCTGAAGAAACAATAGTGGTGCATGTATTAGATTTGATGTTAAATAAAGATCAAATAATATTTGAAATGTATCCAGTTATCAGAACCTACAGAGCTTTC
The DNA here is from genome assembly GCF_951216825.1 of Electrona antarctica. Classification (NCBI taxonomy): domain Eukaryota; kingdom Metazoa; phylum Chordata; class Actinopteri; order Myctophiformes; family Myctophidae; genus Electrona; species Electrona antarctica. Next base: position 47,952,054 of record NC_136811.1, on the reverse strand, counting down.
TTGGAGGCTTTGATCACGGGCAGCAGCCCCAGAAGAGCCTCCTCTGAAGCAGAGTACTTCTTCAGGTCAAACACGTCCAGCTCCTTTCCTGAAGACAGCAACACGAAGACCATAGCTGACCACTGAGCAGGAGAGATCTTGTCTGTGGAGAGACGTCCTGACGTCAGGTACCGCTGGATGTCCTCCTCTAGAGAATGATCATTCAGCTCATTCAGACAGTGGAACAGATTGATGCTTCTCTCTGGAGATGGATTCTTTTTGATCTTCTCCTTGATGTATTTGATGGTTTTATGATTGGTCTGGAAGCTTTTCCCTTTTTTTATGAGCTTTTGTACGAACTTCTGATTGGTGTCCAAAGAGAGGCCCATCAGGAAACGCAGGAACAAGTCCAGGTGCCCATTTGGACTCTTTAAGGCCTTATCTACAGCACTTTGGTAGAGGTGATGAATCTGGGATTTGAAAACCTTGGGCATCTTGGAGGTTGAGAGTAGGTTGTCACCACTGTTGATGAAAGTGATGAAGACGTGGAGGGCAGCCATAAACTCCTGAACACTCAGATGGACAAAGGAGAACATCTTGTCCCTGTACGTTCCGCTCACCTCTCCAAACAGTCCTGAGTACACTGCTGCGTCGCTGATATCAATGCGAGACGCTGTCAGGTGTTCTTCCTCGAAGATCAGGTTGCCTTTCATCAGCTCTTCAAAAGCCAGTTTCCCCAGAGACAGAATGACATCATACTGTTTCCTGTCAGGATACTTGGCATTCTTGCATAAGGACTGCATCTCAATGAAGTGGAGGTACATGGCGCTCTGGGTCTTTGGCAGCGCTCCTTTCTCCTTTGTGCTCACAATTCTTTCCATAACGTTAGAAGTGATCCAACAGAAGGCCGGGATGTGACACATGATGTGGACGCTTCGGGATGTCTCGATGTGAGAGTAGATTTGAATGGCCAGCTGCTCATCAGGGAATCTCTTGAAGAAGTACTCCTTCTTCTGAGGGTCTTTGAACCCTCTCACCTCTGTCACCCTGTCAACAGACGGGATCTGGTCGGCGGCTGCAGGTCGTGTGGTTATCCAGATTTTAGCTTTTGGAAGCAAGTTCCCCAGGATGAGGTTCGTCAGGAGGACGTGCACTGTGGTCGGCTTCAACGGATCAGTCCATTTCACAGTGTTCGGGAAATCTAGAGCTGGCTTCGATTCATCCAGTCCATCCAGGATGAACACAATGTTGCACTGGTGGAAGGTGCAGATCTTTATCTTCTTGGTTTCACTAAAGAAGTGATGAAGAAGTCCCTCCATGCTGTACTTGTTGTTCTCCTTCATCTCCAAATTCAACTCTCGGAAATTGAATGAAAACACAAAGTCGACATGCTGGTTGGCTTTGTCTTCTGCCCAGTTCTGAGTGAACTTCTGAACTTGTACTGATTTACCAATGCCGGCCGCTCCCTTCATCATCACTGTTTTGATGGGGTCACTTTGTCCAAGTAAAGGTTCCACTATGTCGTCCATGTTGATTGGTGTTTCTGGTCCAGCTGTTTGGCTGTATGCCAATTCAATCTGCCTGATCTCGTGTTCTTTATTGACCTGTCCACTGCCTCCCACTGTGTTGTAGACCTCTGTGAACATGTCACTCAGAAGTGGGTTTGGTCCTTTTTTTGAGATCCAGTGATTCAAACGCTGAATCTTCTGCCTCTGATTAGACTTGAGCTCTTGTTTACACAGAGCAAGAGCTTCTAAATGACCAAAGACAAGATGACATCATTAAGGGTGTGTTATAGAATGACATCATTATAGATGACATCATTAAGTATGTGTTATAGAATGACATCATTATAGATTACATCATTAAGTATGTGTTATAGAATGACATCATTATAGATGACATCATTAAGTGTGTGTTATAGAATGACATCATTATAGATTACATCATTAAGTGTGTGTTATAGAATGACATCATTATAGATGACACCATTAAGTGTGTGTAATATAATGACATCATTATAGATGACATCATTAAGTGTGTGTTATAGAATGACATCATTATAGATGACATCATTAAGTGTGTGTTATATAATGACATCATTATAGATGACATCATTAAGTGTGTGTTATAGAATGACATCATTGTAGATGACATCATTAAGTGTGTGTGTTACAGAATGTGGTCCTTATATCAGTGAGAGATGCCGACATTTTGTTAAGGCCTATTTTGTCATGACGGAGTCACGTCGACGAGCTAAAGCTCTTTGGTTACTAAAATATGACGAGTTGTGTTTTTGAAAACTGTATTGGGTGATCTACTGGATGTTTAAACTGTATTGGGTGATCTACTGGGTGTTTAAACTGTATTGGGTGATCTACTGGATGTATAAACTGTATTGGGTGATCTACTGGACGTTTAAACTGTATTGGGTGATCTACTGGACGTTTAAACTGTATTGGGTGATCTACTGGATGTTTAAACTGTATCGGGTGATCTACTGGATGTTTAAACTGTATTGGGTGATCTACTGGATGTTTAAACTGTATTGGGTGATCTACTGGATGTTTAAACTGTATTGGGTGATCTACTGGATGTTTAAACTGTATTGGGTGATCTACTGGATGTTTAAACTGTATTGGGTGATCTAATGGATGTTTAAACTGTAGTGTGTGATCTACTGGATGTTTAAACTGTATTGGGTGATCTACTGGATGTTTAAACTGTAAACTGTATTGGGTGATCTACTGGATGTTTAAACTGTATTGGGTGATCTACTGGATGTTTAAACTGTAAACTGTATTGGGTGATCTACTGGATGTTTAAACTGTATTGGGTGATCTACTGGATGTTTAAACTGTAAACTGTATTGGGTGATCTACTGGATGTTTAAACTGTATTGTGTGATCTAGTGGATGTTTAAACTGTATTGGGTGATCTACTGGATGTTTAAACGGTATTGGGTGATCTACTGGATGTTTAAACTGTAAACTGTATTGGGTGATCTACTGGATGTTTAAACTGTATTGGGTGATCTACTGGATGTTTAAACTGTATTGGGTGATCTACTGGATGTTTAAACTGTATTGGGTGATCTACTGGATGTTTAAACTGTATTGGGTGATCTACTGGATGTTTAAACTGTATTGGGTGATCTACTGGATGTTTAAACTGTATTGGGTGATCTAGTGGATGTTTAAACTGTATTGTGTGATCTAGTGGAGGTTTAAACTGTATTGGGTGATCTACTGGATGTTTAAACTGTATTGGGTGATCTACTGGTTGTTTAAACTGTATTGGGTGATCTACTGGATGTTTAAACTGTAAACTGTATTGGGTGATCTACTGGATGTTTAAACTGTATTGGGTGATCTACTGGATGTTTGAACTGTATTGGGTGATATACTGGATGTTTAAACTGTATTGGGTGATCTACTGGATGTTTAAACTGTATTGGGTGATATACTGGATGTTTAAACTGTATTGGGTGATCTACTGGATGTTTAAACTGTATTGGGTGATCTACTGGATGTTTAAACTGTATTGGGTGATCTACTGGACGTTTAAACTGTATTGGGTGATCTACTGGATGTTTAAACTGTATTGGGTGATCTACTGGATGTTTAAACTGTATTGGGTGATCTACTGGATGTTTAAACTGTATTGGGTGATCTACTGGATGTTTAAACTGTATTGGGTGATCTAGTGGATGTTTAAACTGTAGTGTGTGATCTACTGGATGTTTAAACTGTATTGGGTGATCTACTGAATGTTTAAACTGTAAACTGTATTGGGTGATCTACTGGATGTTTAAACTGTATTGGGTGATCTACTGGATGTTTAAACTGTAAACTGTATTGGGTGATCTACTGGATGTTTAAACTGTATTGGGTGATCTAGTGGATGTTTAAACTGTAGTGTGTGATCTACTGGATGTATAAACTGTATTGGGTGATCTACTGGATGTTTAAACTGTAAACTGTATTGGGTGATCTACTGGATGTTTAAACTGTATTGGGTGATCTACTGGATGTTTAAACTGTAAACTGTATTGGGTGATCTACTGGATGTTTAAACTGTATTGTGTGCTCTAGTGGATGTTTAAACTGTATTGGGTGATCTACTGGATGTTTAAACTGTATTGGGTGATCTACTGGATGTTTAAACTGTAAACTGTATTGGGTGATCTACTGGATGTTTAAACTGTATCGGGTGATCTACTGGATGTTTAAACTGTATTGGGTGATCTACTGGATGTTTAAACTGTATTGGGTGATCTACTGGATGTTTAAACTGTAGTGGGTGATCTACTGGATGTTTAAACTGTATTGGGTGATCTAGTGGATGTTTAAACTGTATTGTGTGATCTAGTGGAGGTTTAAACTGTATTGGGTGATCTACTGGATGTTTAAACTGTATTGGGTGATCTACTGGTTGTTTAAACTGTATTGGGTGATCTACTGGATGTTTAAACTGTAAACTGTATTGGGTGATCTACTGGATGTTTAAACTGTATTGGGTGATCTACTGGATGTTTGAACTGTATTGGGTGATATACTGGATGTTTAAACTGTATTGGGTGATCTACTGGATGTTTAAACTGTATTGGGTGATATACTGGATGTTTAAACTGTATTGGGTGATCTACTGGATGTTTAACTGTATTGGGTGATCTACTGGATGTTTAAACTGTATTGGGTGATCTACTGGATGTTTAAACTGTATTGGGTGATCTAGTGGATGTTTAAACTGTATTGTGTGATCTACTGGATGTTTAAACTGTATTGGGTGATCTACTGGATGTTTAAACTGTATTGGGTGATCTACTGGATGTTTAAACTGTATTGGGTGATCTACTGGATGTTTAAACTGTATTGGGTGATCTAGTGGATGTTTAAACTGTATTGTGTGATCTAGTGGAGGTTTAAACTGTATTGGGTGATCTACTGGATGTTTAAACTGTATTGGGTGATCTACTGGTTGTTTAAACTGTATTGGGTGATCTACTGGATGTTTAAACTGTAAACTGTATTGGGTGATCTACTGGATGTTTAAACTGTATTGGGTGATCTACTGGATGTTTGAACTGTATTGGGTGATATACTGGATGTTTAAACTGTATTGGGTGATCTACTGGATGTTTAAACTGTATTGGGTGATATACTGGATGTTTAAACTGTATTGGGTGATCTACTGGATGTTTAAACTGTATTGGGTGATCTACTGGACGTTTAAACTGTATTGGGTGATCTACTGGATGTTTAAACTGTATTGGGTGATCTACTGGATGTTTAAACTGTATTGGGTGATCTACTGGATGTTTAAACTGTATTGGGTGATCTAGTGGATGTTTAAACTGTAGTGTGTGATCTACTGGATGTTTAAACTGTATTGGGTGATCTACTGAATGTTTAAACTGTAAACTGTATTGGGTGATCTACTGGATGTTTAAACTGTATTGGGTGATCTACTGGATGTTTAAACTGTAAACTGTATTGGGTGATCTACTGGATGTTTAAACTGTATTGGGTGATCTAGTGGATGTTTAAACTGTAGTGTGTGATCTACTGGATGTATAAACTGTATTGGGTGATCTACTGGATGTTTAAACTGTAAACTGTATTGGGTGATCTACTGGATGTTTAAACTGTATTGGGTGATCTACTGGATGTTTAAACTGTAAACTGTATTGGGTGATCTACTGGATGTTTAAACTGTATTGTGTGCTCTAGTGGATGTTTAAACTGTATTGGGTGATCTACTGGATGTTTAAACTGTATTGGGTGATCTACTGGATGTTTAAACTGTAAACTGTATTGGGTGATCTACTGGATGTTTAAACTGTATCGGGTGATCTACTGGATGTTTAAACTGTATTGGGTGATCTACTGGATGTTTAAACTGTATTGGGTGATCTACTGGATGTTTAAACTGTAGTGGGTGATCTACTGGATGTTTAAACTGTATTGGGTGATCTAGTGGATGTTTAAACTGTATTGTGTGATCTAGTGGAGGTTTAAACTGTATTGGGTGATCTACTGGATGTTTAAACTGTATTGGGTGATCTACTGGTTGTTTAAACTGTATTGGGTGATCTACTGGATGTTTAAACTGTAAACTGTATTGGGTGATCTACTGGATGTTTAAACTGTATTGGGTGATCTACTGGATGTTTGAACTGTATTGGGTGATATACTGGATGTTTAAACTGTATTGGGTGATCTACTGGATGTTTAAACTGTATTGGGTGATATACTGGATGTTTAAACTGTATTGGGTGATCTACTGGATGTTTAACTGTATTGGGTGATCTACTGGATGTTTAAACTGTATTGGGTGATCTACTGGATGTTTAAACTGTATTGGGTGATCTAGTGGATGTTTAAACTGTATTGTGTGATCTACTGGATGTTTAAACTGTATTGGGTGATCTACTGGATGTTTAAACTGTATTGGGTGATCTACTGGATGTTTAAACTGTATTGGGTGATCTACTGGATGTTTAAACTGTATTGTGTGATCTAGTGGATGTTTAAACTGTATTGGGTGATCTACTGGATGTTTAAACTGTATTGGGTGATCTACTGGATGTTTAAACTGTAAACTGTATTGTGTGATCTACTGGATGTTTAAACTGTATCGGGTGATCTACTGGATGTTTAAACTGTATCGGGTGATCTACTGGATGTTTAAACTGTATTGGGTGATCTACTGGATGTTTAAACTGTATTGGGTGATCTACTGGATGTTTAAACTGTATTGTGTGATCTAGTGGAGGTTTAAACTGTATTGGGTGATCTACTGGACGTTTAAACTGTATTGGGTGATCTACTGGATGTTTAAACTGTATTGGGTGATCTACTGGATGTTTAAACTGTATTGGGTGATCTACTGGATGTTTAAACTGTATTGGGTGATCTACTGGATGTTTAAACTGTATTGGGTGATCTACTGGACGTTTAAACTGTATTGGGTGATCTACTGGACGTTTAAACTGTATTGGGTGATCTACTGGATGTTTAAACTGTATTGGGTGATCTACTGGTTGTTTAAACTGTATTGGGTGATCTACTGGATGTTTAAACTATATTGGGTGATCTACTGGATGTTTAAACTGTATTGGGTGATCTACTGGATGTTTAAACTGTATTGGGTGATCTACTGGATGTTTAAACTGTATTGGGTGATCTAGTGGATGTTTAAACTGTATTGGGTGATCTACTGGATGTTTAAACTGTATTGGGTGATCTACTGGATGTTTAAACTGTATTGGGTGATCTACTGGATGTTTAAACTGTATTGGGTGATCTACTGGATGTTTAAACTGTATTGGGTGATCTACTGGATGTTTAAACTGTATTGGGTGATCTAGTGGATGTTTAAACTGTATTGGGTGATCTACTGGATGTTTAAACTGTATTGGGTGATCTAGTGGATGTTTAAACTGTATTGGGTGATCTACTGGATGTTTAAACTGTATTGGGTGATCTACTGGATGTTTAAACTGTAAACTGTATTGGGTGATCTAGTGGATGTTTAAACTGTATTGGGTGATCTACTGGATGTTTAAACTGTATTGGGTGATCAACTGGATGTTTAAACTGTATTGGGTGATCTACTGGATGTTTAAACTGTATTGGGTGATCTACTGGACGTTTAAACTGTATTGGGTGATCTACTGGACGTTTAAACTGTATTGGGTGATCTAGTGGATGTTTAAACTGTATTGGGTGATCTACTGGATGTTTAAACTGTATTGGGTGATCTAGTGGATGTTTAAACTGTATTGGGTGATCTACTGGATGTTTAAACTGTATTGGGTGATCTACTGGATGTTTAAACTGTATTGGGTGATCTACTGGATGTTTAAACTGTATTGGGTGATCTACTGGATGTTTAAACTGTAAACTGTATTGGGTGATCTACTGGATGTTTAAACTGTATTGGGTGATCTACTGGATGTTTAAACTGTATTGGGTGATCTACTGGATGTTTAAACTGTATTGGGTGATCTACTGGATGTTTAAACTGTATTGGGTGATCTACTGGATGTTTAAACTGTAAACTATATTGGGTGATCTACTGGATGTTTAAACTGTATTGGGTGATCTACTGGATGTTTAAACTGTATTGGGTGATCTACTGGATGTTTAAACTGTATTGGGTGATCTACTGGATGTTTAAACTGTAAACTGTATTGAGTGATCTACTGGATGTTTAAACTGTAATGGGTGATCTACTGGATGTTTAAACTGTATTGGGTGATCTAGTGGATGTTTAAACTGTAAAACATCCTGAATGTTACGCGTAGTGCTCAACATCAGCAAGAGTAGGGGAGAGCCTGGTCGGTTGGTGGGGTAGGACGGTTTCACGTCGGCCTGGATACCATGCAACACTTTTTCGACACGTATTTTCGGCGATGTCATTCGATTCCACATCGCGCGAAAGCCCTGCAGACAATTTTTTTCATTTTTCATTTCTGCCCAAGATTTACTGAGATACAGACTCTTTTGTGTTTTTGCACGCTATAACTACAAAATCGCCTATTTGAGTGTTTTCTGTTTGTACGGATGTATTTATTAGCTGACGATTGTTAATGGATTTCATCTGTTAGGCTGATCTGTATGCTAACCCCAGGCGAATATTCCATTGAAAAATATGCATTAGCCTTTGAGCTAGCTAGCAAAACATAACAAACAGACGAGGGCAGGACGAAAGCTGCATCCTTGCGCCTTTACGCATTGTTTATGTTTTTTTTTTTTTTTTTTTTTTTCTCTCATATGCCAGAGAAGATTTCTTTTTACAGCTCTATAGCAGTGATTTCATTTCAAGGACCCCCAGTTTGACATGCATTAGTCTACGGACCCCCATTTAGTCTACGGACCCCCACCACTGGCCTATGTAGGCTATAGGCACTTTTCATTTTGTTGTAGGCTGTATTGAAGCATAAATGAGCGTTAGATGCCAGAAACATGACTTAATAGCTTTATTTAGGACGATTTATGTGAGGGTGCCTTTCGCCCTGTCCCTATGCAGCTTTCGTCCTGCCAAAAGCGCTGTGCAGAAGTGAGCGCGAGATCACTTTACTTGCCGATTGCGTCCGACTCGTTTCACCAAAATTAAAAAACACTGTGGGTAATGGGAGAGGACAAGTGTATCTTGTTCACAAAAAAGTTTGTTTACTTGAAATTAATTAATCTCTGTGCAGGGAGGGCATTAGTAAAATGGGTGTCAACCGTCCAGGCTCTCCCCTACACATGTTACCAACGAGAATCTGTATGCCGGAATATTCAGGGTAAGCGACAAAATAGCAGCCAGGAGAATGAGACTAGCAGGGCACTGCCAGAGACACCAGGAGAATGAGACTAGCAGGACTCTGCCAGAGACACCAGGAGAATGAGACTAGCAGGACACTGCCAAAGACACCAGGAGCTCCCAGCCAGCAAACTGGTGCTGTGGGAACCAACACATGGGCACCGGTCACGAGGACGTCCCACACTAACATATGTGGATGTACTCAAGAACAACGCAGGAGCACAAAGCACCAACGAGCTGGCCGGATGTATGGAGAACCGGGATGACTGGAAGCAACGATGGAAGGCTCGTCTGACGACGACCTAGAGAGCATAGTCGAAATCCAAGAGGTATGTAGATTTGCGGCAAACACCTCATAAGAATTGACGGCCGATAGTCGCTGGTCCAAAAGGCTGAGAATATTCTACTCCAGCACAAGCAGCAGGAGTGTTTCCCCAATGAATGGCAGCTGCTACCAAATGGTAGTCGTCTCATTACTCTCACCCAGAGTTGGACAAGGAGCTGCTACCAAGTGGTAGTCGTCTCATTACTCTCACCCAGAGTTGGACAAGGAGCTGCTACCAAGTGGTAGTCGTCTCATTACTCTCACCCAGAGTTGGACAAGGAGCTGCTACCAAGTGGTAGTCGTCTCATTACTCTCACCCAGAGTTGGACAAGGAGCTGCTACCAAGTGGTAGTCGTCTCATTACTCTCACCCAGAGTTGGACAAGGAGCTGCTACCAAGTGGTAGTCGTCTCATTACTCTCACCCAGAGTTGGACAAGGAGCTGCTACCAAGTGGTAGTCGTCTCATTACTCTCACCCAGAGTTGGACAAGGAGCTGCTACCAAGTGGTAGTCGTCTCATTACTCTCACCCAGAGTTGGACAAGGAGCTGCTACCAAGTGGTAGTCGTCTCATTACACTCACCCAGAGTTGGACAAGGAGCTGCTACCAAGTGGTAGTCGTCTCATTACTCTCACCCAGAGTTGGACAAGGAGCTGCTACCAAGTGGTAGTCGTCTCATTACTCTCACCCAGAGTTGGACAAGGAGTTGGAGCGCAGCTATGACACTCAACAGCCCTTAGATCCTGACCTGATCCTAAACATAAGATCACAACACAGCTCCTCATTCAGCATCATGACCTGATCCTAAACATAAGATCACAACACAGCTCCTCATTCAGCATCATGACCTGATCCTAAACATAAGATCACAACACAGCTCCTCATTCAGCATCATGACCTGATCCTAAACATAAGATCACAACACAGCTCCTCATTCAGCATCATGACCTGATCCTAAACACAAGATCACAACACAGCTCCTCATTCAGCATCATGACCTGATCCTAAACACAAGATCACAACACAGCTCCTCATTCAGCATCCTGACCTGATCCTAAACATAAGATCACAACACAGCTCCTCATTCAGCATCATGACCTGATCCTAAACATAAGATCACAACACAGCTCCTCATTCAGCATCATGACCTGATCCTAAACATAAGATCACAACACAGCTCCTCATTCAGCATCATGACCTGATCCTAAACATAAGATCACAACACAGCTCCTCATTCAGCATCATGACGACCAGCTCCATCACCCAGGAAGTCGACGTGTTTTTGCTGAACTGAGGCGGATTTATTGGATCCTCCGAGGAAGAGAAGCTGTTCGACGCCATCAGCAGTGTTGTGTCGGATGATGGAAGTGGCGAGGGAAACCGCAGGTACCCCGAATGGCAGATCTTCCCCCAGCCCGGTAGAAGAACATGTAGAAGAACTGAGGAGAGATGGGGCATCATCTTCAAGTGCATGACCACCAGAGCACTGCACTTGGACTCCTCTCAGGTATCGACACAAGATTTTCCAGATTGGCTCTGAGGTTTGTTGCTCGCTGCAGACAACAACAGGAGGCACTGCTCTGAAGGAAGTCCAGGACTTCAAGTGCCTGGGCGGTACTCAACTGAGCAAGACCTGAAAGTGAGGAAGGCAATTGCATGGAGGGCCCTGAACGGCATGACCAGTGAACAACCAGTGAACAACCTCCCCTGTCAAATAAAACTCAGCTTCTTCTATGCAACGGTAGAGTCTGTTCTTCTATATGGCATTGAATGCTGGACTCTGAAGCCTCCAGAACCTCAACATCAATGATGGTCCCTTCACGGTCAGTGAGTTAGCCAGGGCGAAAGCTACACTGAGAGAGGATAAAAGTGCTGGGCTTACTAACTACCTCCTAAAATGTCTCAAATTCAGCCTTGCTACGCTTCTCTTGTAGCGGGGGTACTGGTCTCACAGCACCCCCCAAACGGCATAAATCCATCACAAATAATCCCGACCTCACACACATGCACGTATGGTATGAGGCTCCTCTGCTGAGCATTGTCTGGCGTGCACAAACATTATGTTTTATTAAATATGCCATTAATAAATAATGTTATGCTATGACACCTGTGACTCATTCTGTATCCCAGAGACACACCATTTGTGGTGACTGAAACTAACCCTGAGCGCAGCCCTAGTTAAAACCATTTTATCCACCTCTGTAAAAAGGAATGACATACACACTGTATAAAGAACACACACCGTTACCCGCCTCTGATAGCCTGCTTGTACGAGGCTATCAGGAGCTAAAAGTATCCTGTCTGTAGAGAGAAATATCATATCATATGTACACGAGTTCTCAGTTGGGTGCAACCTTTCTGCTTCAGACTAGCCGGGTCACGCGGCTCGCATCAACACGGCTCGCATCAACGCGGCTCGCATCAACCCGTACAGAGCACAGGAAAGCAAGGGGTTAAACTATGAGAGGCAGTATGTATCTCCCATACAGCTAGCCTACCTCTGAAGGCTCTACTGAGCCGTTGAGTTGAGTATGTATCTCCCATACAGCTAGCCTACCTCTGACGGCTCTACTGAGCCGTTGAGTTGAGTATGTATCTCCCATACAGCTAGCCTACCTCTGACGGCTCTACTGAGCCGTTGAGTTGCGGCCAACCTTGACCTTGTTGGTAGAGTGTTGTCCTATACGGCGGTGAATGCTGGACCCTGAAGCCAACCATGCAGAAGTCTCTAGACGGTGCTACACCAGGATGCTGCATTCAGTACTCAACATCAGCAACAGCACACATGTTACCAACACGAATCTGTATGATGGAATGCCAAGGGTGAGCCAGAAAATACAGCCAGCAGAATGAGACTAGCAGGATTCTGCCAGAGACACCAGCAGAATGAGACTAGCACGTCTCTGCCAGAGACACCAGCAGAATGAGACTAGCAGGACACTGCCAAAGACACCAGGAGAATGAGACTAGCAGGACACTGCCAGAGACACCAGGAGAATGAGACTAGCAGGACTCTGCAAGAGACACCAGGAGAATGAGACTAGCAGGACACTGCCAGAGACACCAGGAGAATGAGACTATAGCAGGACACTGCCAGAGACACCAGGAGAATGAGACTAGCAGGACTCTGCCAGAGACACCAGGAGAATGAGACTAGCAGGACACTGCCAGAGACACCAGGAGAATGAGACTAGCAGGACACTGCCAGAGACACCAGGAGAATGAGACTATAGCAGGACACTGCCAGAGACACCAGGAGAATGAGACTATAGCAGGACACTGCCAGAGACACCAGGATAATGAGACTAGCAGGACACTGCCAAAGACACCAAGAGCTCCCAGCCAGCAACTGGTGCTGTGGGAACCAACACACGAGGTTCACAAGGTCACGAGGACGTCCCTTACTAACATATGTGGATGTACTCAAGAACGATGCAGGAGCGCAAAGCACCAACGAGCTGGCCGGATGTATGGAGAACCGGGATGACTAGAAGCAACAATGGAGGGCTCGTCTGAGGACGACCTTGAGAGAGAGAGAGCAGAAAGCCTTCTGATTTGCCCTCCAACTGGGGTACAAACTTCAAGGGAGGAGAGCGAGAGCTACAGGAGACATTCTCTTCTCTGCAGCCAGACATACCAGCCCAGCTTTCATCTCAACAGGTCGAGTTCCGCTTCAAACCCCCCCATTTCTGCAGCTGTTTGGAGTGAGAAATAAGGTCCTTAAAACAAACGCTCCAACTCACCATTAGTACACAGTCGGTCACTGAAGAAGTCCTACATACAGTGCTTGTTGAAATTGAAGGCATCCTTAATTCCAAGCCATTGGGCGAGTCACTGAAGAAGGAATCAATGTCAGGCCTCTCGGAAGCTTTGAATTAGGCTTCTGGAGAAGCTTCATTCGACTCTACCTACCTGGGCTTCAGACAAGACAGAAGTGGTGTTCCCACACTACAAACCTACAAGTTGGAGATACCGAGATGATCGTTGATTTTAACATCAGTTATAATGGTGGTACTTTTAGGATGACCAGGTCCAAACTGTTCATTTGAGGGACAGAATTATCGCTTGTGTGGGACAAGTGGGTTGGTGGGGGGCGGGGGGGGGCTTGTAGCAATTTATTAGACCTACTTGTTAAGTTGCCATTTACAGTAAATGCCATGATGTGATAATGGGCCTAATATTGCCTATAATTTTGTTATGAAACCCCTCTGGCGTCTCACATTTTGTTTTAAAGTTCTATTTGGTCATGGGTGGTATGGCTGACTTAGTACCGTAGCCTAGGGGATATTTATCTTGTTATTTTAACGGGCTTAGAAACATATTTAGCAGGAAAAGATAAAAGAGAGAGCTTTACAACAGAAGGCCAACCATTAGGGGACTAACTATTAGGGCATTTGATGCTGATGCCTGTCAGTCACAATGTGGGACAGACAGGGTCTCAACTTGAACACTGATGCCTGCCAGTCACAATGTGGGACAGGGTCTCAATTTGAACACTGATGCCTGCCAGTCACAATGTGGGACAGACAGGGTCTCAATTTGAACACTGATGCCTGTCAGTCACAATGTGGGACAGACAGGGTCTCAATTTGAACACTGATGCCTGCCAGTCACAATGTGGGACAGGGTCTCAATTTGAACACTGATGCCTGCCAGTCACAATGTGGGACAGGGTCTCAATTTGAACACTGATGCCTGCCAGTCACAATGTGGGACAGGGTCTCAATTTGTGGGACGCCTGAAATGTTTGGGAAATGAGGGACGGTCCCTCGCAAAGGGGGACATCTGGTGACCCTAGGTACTGTGCATGGGGAGGTGTAATGGAAATACAAAGGTTGAAAACCTGATTTAAGCTATTCTATTTTATGAACATTCAGTATTTTGTGAGAACTACACTATGCGTTGTAACACAAGTTGTAGCCTATTGTGTTATTATTAACTAATGTTAATCTTCAAAATAGGATATATCTTATACTAATACTGTTCACAGTCATATATTAAGTCCAATACCTGTATTGGCCTAATTAAATTAGTTTAAATGCATCATTGTATGTATTTATTTCTAAAACGTGACTAAAGAAAATGACGTAGAGTTCTCTGAACAGGACTAACTATTGGCCTATAGGGGGAGCTGTGTCCTGATCCAAGACATCCAGGGGTTTAAATCAAATGCTGGTACGACCTACGCTTCAATAAAGATAGGTCATAATGTGAAACAGACACCATGAGGCCTTGAAAAACCTGGAGATAGTACAATAAAACAAACATCTCTGTCCAGATGGTTTCATGACTCACCCTCGTCAGCCTTGTCAGTCGAGTCTTGTGATGGATGTTCAGCTCCTGGATAAGGAGAGGAGGATGATGAAGTGAGCTCTGTGACATTGTGATATTTATGTAATGTTGTCTATTGTAGGCTCCCTAGACTTCTCAAAACAAACTGGTCAGGCTCCTACTTGGCCTCACTCCCTGAACCCACCTCACCCCTGCCCACTTTGACAGGCTGGAATGGCTTAGGGTCGATGACAGTGTCCACAAGATTCGATACACATTAAGATACCCATGTGCCTGTCTAGATACTTCCTTAATGTCAACGAAGTCCACACCCACAACACCACCACAACCCAGATTCGGCACAAACAAGGGACTACATTAATTTTTACTCCTATGCCACCAAAATGTCGAACGTCATTAAGACATGTGAATCCCTTGACTCCTTCAAAACCACTCCCAAAGGCCCCCCCACCCCCTTTCCCCCTTACTGTATATGTTTCTTTTTCCTCTTTTGCCTCCTTACATGATTTCCTGTTTTTTATATAAAAGTGTATATTTGTACGTCTCTAAATGTTCTGATGAATTGAAAATGGTGGACCGTTTATCAGTGTGTCGTGCACAGTTAACAGTCTTTGTATTGAGTTGTGCTTTCATGTGAAATGTAGCCATTCTGCAAAATGTTAATACGTCAATCAATCAACATTGTTAATTACCTTGCTGTGTAGTAGTGGTGACAGTGATGTTGACTGAACCACTGATGTTACATCCAGATAAAACAGGAGCAACCACTACACTTCCACCATGTGCTTCATTAATGGCTCCAGCAGGGGGCACTGGAGAAGCTGCACAATAAAAAGAAAAATATTAGTGTTACAAATTACCGCAGGCAGCCAGGCAATATCTGTGAATTTGCACCAACCACTTCCGGCCCACACAGCCCAATACAACGAGAGGAGGAGCAAAACATTTTACGAGCAGCAGCCGACATGTCTCAGGTTTCACCACAAGCAGTAATATGGTGGCGCGATGCGATTAGAAATCACTGTTTACATCTGAACGTCAGGCGGTTTGGACTAAAACAACAACTTTGGAGTATTTTTCGGAGAAAACGAGCAGCAAAGAAACGACAATGAGTGGATCCTTATGGGAGGCGAGCACATTGATCCCAACGATGGGAAGAACGTAGGCGTTGTCTAGCAGCCTGGGGGCGCTGTCTAGCAGCCTGGGGGCCTGTCTAGCAGCCTGGGGGCCTGTCTAGCAGCGCTGTCTAGCAGCCTGGGGGCCTGTCTAGCAGCCTGGGGGCCTGTCTAGCAGCGCTGTCTAGCAGCCTGGGGGCCTGTCTAGCAGCCTGGGGACCTGTCTAGCAGCCTGGGGGCCTGTCTAGCAGCCTGGGGGCCTGTCTAGCAGCCTGGGGGCCTGTCTAGCAGCACTGTCTAGCAGCCTGGGGGCCTGTCTAGCAGCCTGGGGGCCTGTCTAGCAGCGCTGTCTAGCAGCCTGGGGGCCTGTCTAGCAGCCTGGGGGCCTGTCTAGCAGCCTGGGGGCCTGTCTAGCCTGTCTAGTAGCCTGTCTAGCAGCCTGGGGGCCTGTCTAGCAGCCTGGGGGCCTGTCTAGCAGCCTGGGGGCACTGTCTAGCAGCCTGGTCAGTATGGAAGGTTAGTGTTGAGCTTCGGCTGCATGGTACTAATATAACCCTTACTACACGCCATCTGACGGGTATGGCGACCTTCGGGGTTAAATCTTAACCCGTCATCTGACGGGTTCCGAAGCGTTTTGGCGACATGAGTGTTAAAATGTTTTGGCTGGCAATATGATGATAGTTACAACATGCATTTTAAAACAGTTTTTAATATTTCATAGAATATTGTCTATGTCCCTCAAACTTATTTCTAATGGTTTGAGCCTCAATCACCTCTGATAGAACCAGTACGATACTGCCCCCTACTGTTTAACTCTGATAGAACCAGTACGATACTGCCCCCTACTGTTTAACTCTGATATAACCAGTCCATCTTCTTTTCTTTTTTTTTTGCTTCTAAAGCTGTTTATCATTATTTTTTGACCGCGGTCGAGATTTCATGGATCATGGATTTCATAATGCCACGCCAGACTTTCCGGTCCTTCATTGCCATCCCCAGTTCTTGCTTACTGATGCATGTGTCCCTAGTGATGACATCAGGGAATGACAGTTTTCTACCTCTGGTCCGCCCTGAGGCAGGACTCCAGAGAAGAAGGGAAGATATAACCTCATTGTCAGCTCTGTAGCAGTGGCCGGCAAACTGTGTTCTTCTGGATCTAGTGTACTACTAGTGTAGAAACACGGGGAAGGTTGCCGTATAGATTAGATTAGTCGATGGGTGGACTAGTGTAGAAACACGGGGAAGGTTGCCGTATAGATTAGATTAGTCGATGGGTGGACTAGTGTAGAAACACGGGGAAGGTTGCCGTATAGATTAGATTAGTCGATGGGTGGCTCTTCCAAGACAGATTTTGCGCTCCCATTAGAAGGCGGGTGTAAGTGCCATCCAACCGTTTCTCTAATTTCTTTGAAAGTGTCCATGTCTCGGAGCCATAGAGTAGAATCGGCTCAACGTCGTCCTAAATATTTTTACTTTTAACATCTTACTAAGCTGGGATGACCAGATCTTATGCATGTCATTGCAGGCTGACCAGCTGTTTTAGCTGCAGTACCACAATGTCCTGAGGTGGTGGGGGCGCTGATATGCAACTTATTTAATCTTTGAGTCATTCTAATACTGATGCTAGATAAAACCAGGCTTGTTTCCATTCCATGCCAGCTTGGAAAATCAACAATGTCAGACATTGTAAACAAAGTGGAACTAGTAGGGTGCTACTGATGACATCACGCATATGACCAAATCAGTTGAGCTGTTCTTGAGAGTAACCCCAATATGATGAGAAAGCCTGATTGTTCCAAATTGCGTATTTTGTGGAGATAGTAAAATACATAGGGGAGCCCAATAGACACTTTTTTTCTTTTTTTTTTTTTAAATATAGTTATAGATCCTTAACTCATTTACTGCTGGAGTAAATACAGAAATAATCCATCCATCCTTTCTCCTTACTATTTAACTAATTTACAAAAGGCTCCGTCCAGATTGTTTCATGACTCACCCTCGTTAGCCTTCTTAGTCGAGTCTTGTGATGGAAGTTCAGCTCCTGCATAAGGAGAGGAGGATGAAGTGTGAGTGGACATGGTAGAATGGTAACTGCTGCATTTATATAGCGCCTTTATCCAAGGCCCTTTTCATAAACTGTGCATTACATTCAGCCATTCACACACACATCATCATATCATCATCATATTATAATTCACTCAATGTCTGTCTGTCAGTCTGTCTGTCTGTAACACTGTCGTAGCACCTCACTGCCTGCACCAATCGCTCTGACTTCTCACACAGGCATTGACCATAATATTACGGAGGTCTTAACGAAGCCCCCTTTTCAATTTAACAAATTGTAGATTAATAAATAATTTATTAGTGAATTAAAAATTCCCGCCCACTTACTTGGGAAAATGCGAAAACTCACATCAAGTATTTTTCTCTCAAAAACCGCTGGAGCTACAGTTACAACACTTGGAGGGGGGGTTCATAATAATTATTAAAATTAATGTAAATAATTATTACATGAGTCGGTCTCATGGTGGCGCTATAACAGCCCACTTTACATTTCGCCTTATAAGTCTTGCACCGTAGATCCTAATTTACAAAAGGCTCCGTCCAGATTGTTTCATGACTCACCCTCGTTAGCCTCGTTAGTCGAGTCTTGTGATGGAAGTTCAGCTCCTGCATAAGGAGAGGCTCCAGCAGGGGGCACTGGAGAAGCTGCACAATACAAAGAAACATATTAGTGTTACAAATTACCGCAGGCAGCCAGGCAATATCTGTGAATTTGCGCCAACCACTTCCGGCCCACACAGCCCAATACAACGAGAGGAGCAAAACGTTTTACGAGCAGCAGCAGACATGTGTTAGGTTTCACATAAGCGGTAATATGGCTGGCACGATGCGATCAGAAATCACTATTTACATCTGAACGTCAGGCGGTTTGGACTAAAACAACAACTTTGGAGTATTTTTCGGAGAAAACGAGCAGCAAAGAAACGACAATGAGAGGATCCTTATGGGAGGCACGCGCATTGTTACTCACGATGGGAAGAACGTAGGCGCTGTCTAGCAGCCTGGGGGCGCTGTCTAGCAGCCTGGGGGCGCTATCTAGTAGCCCTTAAAGTACACCTTAAAGCAGTTAGAACATGCATTTTAAAACAGTTTTTAATATTTCATAGAATATTGTCTATGTCCCTCAAACTTATTTCTAATGGTTTGAGCCTCAATCACCTCTGATAGAACCAGTACGATACTGCCCCCTACTGTTTAACTCTGATAGAACCAGTACGATACTGCCCCCTACTGTTAACTCTGAAAGAACCAGTACGATACTGCCCTCTACTGTTTAACTCTGATGGAACCAGTATGATACTGCCCCCTACTTTTTAACTCTGATAGAACCAGTACGATACTGCCCCCTACCGTTTACCTCTGATAGAACCAGTACGATACTGCCCCCTACTGTTTAACTCTGATATAACCAGTATGATACTGCCCCCTACTGTTTAACTGATAGAACCAGTACGATACTGCCCCCTACTGTTTAACTCTGATAGAACCAGTACGATACTGCCCCCTACTGTTTAACTGATAGAACCAGTACGATACTGCCCCCTACTGTTTAACTCTGATAGAACCAGTACGATACTGCCCCCTACTGTTTAACTCTGACAGAACCAGTACGATACTGCCCCCTACTGTTTAACTCTGACAGAACCAGTACGATACTGCCCCCTACTGTTTAACTCTGACAGAACCAGTACGATACTGCCCCTTACTGTTTAACTCTGATAGAACCAGTACGATACTGCCCTCTACTGTTTACCTCTGATAGAACCAGTACGATACTGCCCCCTACTGTTTAACTCTGATATAACCAGTACGATACTGCCCCCTACTGTTTAACTCTGATAGAACCAGTACGATACTGCCCCCTACTGTTTAACTCTGATAGAACCAGTACGATACTGCCCCCTACTCTTTAACTCTGATAGAACCAGTACGATACTGCCCCCTACTGTTTAACTCTGATAGAACCAGTACGATACTGCCCCCTACTGTTTAACTCTGATAGAACCAGTACGATACTGTCCCCTACTGTTTAACTCTGATAGAACCAGTACGATACTGCCCCCTACTTTTTAACTCTGATAGAACCAGTACGATACTGCCCCCTACTTTTTAACTCTGATAGAACCAGTACGATACTGCCCCCTACTCTTTAACTCTGATAGAACCAGTACGATACTGCCCCCTACTGTTTAACTCTGATAGAACCAGTACGACACTGCCCCCTACTGTTTACCTCTGATATAACCAGTACGACACTGCCCCATACTGTTTAACTCTGATATAACCAGTACGATACTGCCCCCTACTGTTTAACTCTGATAGAACCAGTACGATACTGCCCCCTACTGTTTAGCTCTGACAGAACCAGTACGATACTGCCCCTTACTGTTTACCTCTGACAGAACCTGTACGATACTGCCCCCTACTGTTTAACTATGATAGAACCAGTACGATACTGCCCCCTACTGTTTACCTCTGATATAACCAGTACGATACTGCCCCCTACTGTTTAACTCTGATAGAACCAGTACAATACTGTCCCCTACGGTTTAACTCTGATAGAACCAGTACGATACTGCCCCCTACTGTTTAACTCTGATAGAACCAGTACGATACTGCCCCCTACTGTTAACTCTGATATAACCAGTACGATACTGCCCCCTACTGTTTAACTCTGATAGAACCAGTACAATACTGTCCCCTACGGTTTAACTCTGATAGAACCAGTACGATACTGGCCCCTACTGTTTAACTCTGATATAACCAGTATGATACTGCCCCCTACTGTTTAACTCTGATAGAACCAGTACGATACTGCCCCCTACTGTTAAACTCTGATATAACCAGTATGATACTGCCCCCTACTGTTTAACTCTGATAGAACCAGTACGATACTGCCCCCTACTGTTAAACTCTGATATAACCAGTACGATACGGCCCCCTACTGTTTAACTCTGATAGAACCAGTACGATACTGCCCCCTACTGTTTACCTCTGATAGAAACAGTACGATACTGCCCCCTACTGTTTACCTCTGATAGAACCAGTACGATACTGCCCCTACTGTTTAACTCTGATAGAACCAGTACGATACTGCCCCCTACTGTTTAACTCTGATAGAACCAGTACGATACTGCCCCCTACTGTTTAACTCTGATAGAACCAGTACGATACTGCCCCCTACTGTTTAACTCTAATAGAACCAGTACGATAATGCCCCCTACTGTTTAACTCTGATAGAACCAGTACGATACTGCCCCCTACTGTTTAACTCTGATAGAACCAGTACGATACTGCCCCCTACTGTTTAACTCTGACAGAACCAGTACGATACTGCCGCCTACTGTTTACCTCTGACAGAAACAGTACGATACTGCCCCCTACTGTTTAACTCTGATAAAACCAGTACGATACTGCCCCCTACTGTTTAACTCTGATATAACCAGTACGATACTGCCCCCTACTGTCTAACTCTGATAGAACCAGTACGATACTGCCCCCTACTGTTTAACTCTGATAGAACCAGTACGATACTGCCCCCTACTGTTTAACTCTGATAGAACCAGTACGATACTGCCCCCTACTGTTTAACTCTGATAGAACCAGTACGATACTGCCCCCTACTGTTTAACTCTGACAGAACCAGTACGATACTGCCCCCTACTGTTTAACTCTGACAGAACCAGTACGATACTGCCCCCTACTGTTTAACTCTGATAGAACCAGTACGATACTGCCCCCTACTGTTCAACTCTGATATAACCAGTATGATACTGCCCCCTACTGTTTAACTCTGATATAACCAGTACGATACGGCCCCCTACTGTTTAACTCTGATATAACCAGTACGATACTGTCCCCTACTGTTTAACTCTGATAGAACCAGTACGATACTGCCCCCTACTGTTTAACTCTGATATAACCAGTAAGATACTGCCCCCTACTGTTTAACTCTGATAGAACCAGTACGATACTGCTCCCTACTGTTTAACTCTGACAGAACCAGTATGATACTGCCCCCTACGGTTTAACTCTGATAGAACCAGTACGATACGGCCCCCTACTGTTTAACTCTGATAGAACCAGTACGATACTGCCCCCTACTGTTTAACTCTGATAGAACCAGTATGATACTGCCCCCTACTGTTAACTCTGATAGAACCAGTACGATACGGCCCCCTACTGTTTACCTCTGATAGAACCAGTACGATACTGACCCCTACTGTTTAACTCTGATAGAACCAGTATGATACTGCCCCTACTGTTTAATTCTGATAGAACCAGTACGATACTGCCCCCTACTGTTTAACTCTGATATAACCAGTACGATACGGCCCCCTACTGTTTAACTCTGATAGAACCAGTACGATACTGCCCCCTACTGTTTACCTCTGATAGAACCAGTATGATACTGCCCCCTACTGTTTACCTGATAGAACCAGTACGATACTGCCCCTACTGTTTAACTCTGATAGAACCAGTACGATACTGCCCCCTACTGTTTAACTCTGATAGAACCAGTACGATACTGCCCCCTACTGTTTAACTCTGATAGAACCAGTACGATACTGCCCCCTACTGTTTAACTCTGATAGAACCAGTACGATAATGCCCCCTACTGTTTAACTCTGATAGAACCAGTACGATACTGCCCCCTACTGTTTAACTCTGATAGAACCAGTACGATACTGCCCCCTACTGTTTAACTCTGACAGAACCAGTACGATACTGCCGCCTACTGTTTACCTCTGACAGAAACAGTACGATACTGCCCCCTACTGTTTAACTCTGATAAAACCAGTACGATACTGCCCCCTACTGTTTAACTCTGATATAACCAGTACGATACTGCCCCCTACTGTCTAACTCTGATAGAACCAGTACGATACTGCCCCCTACTGTTTAACTCTGATAGAACCAGTACGATACTGCCCCCTACTGTTTAACTCTGATAGAACCAGTACGATACTGCCCCCTACTGTTTAACTCTGATAGAACCAGTACGATACTGCCCCCTACTGTTTAACTCTGACAGAACCAGTACGATACTGCCCCCTACTGTTTAACTCTGACAGAACCAGTACGATACTGCCCCCTACTGTTTAACTCTGATAGAACCAGTACGATACTGCCCCCTACTGTTCAACTCTGATATAACCAGTATGATACTGCCCCCTACTGTTTAACTCTGATATAACCAGTATGATACGGCCCCCTACTGTTTAACTCTGATATAACCAGTACGATACTGCCCCCTAATGTTTACCTCTGATAGAACCAGTACGATACTGCCCCCTACTGTTTACCTCTGATAGAACCAGTACGATACTGCCCCCTACTGTTTAACTCTGATAGAACCAGTACGATACTGCCCCCTACTGTTTAACTCTGATAGAACCAGTATGATACTGCCCCCTACTGTTTAACTCTGATATAACCAGTACGATACGGCCCCCTACTGTTTAACTCTGATAGAACCAGTACGATACTGCCCCCTACTGTTTACCTCTGATAGAACCAGTACGATACTGCCCCCTACTGTTTACCTCTGATAGAACCTGTACGATACTGCCCCCTACTGTTTAACTCTGATAGAACCAGTACGATACTGCCCCCTACTGTTTAACTCTGATAGAACCAGTACGATACTGCCCCCTACTGTTTAACTCTGATAGAACCAGTACGATACTGCCCCCTACTGTTTAACTCTGATAGAACCAGTACGATACTGCCCCCTACTGTTTAACTCTGATAGAACCAGTACGATACTGCCCCCTACTGTTTAACTCTGACAGAACCAGTACGATACTGCCGCCTACTGTTTACCTCTGACAGAAACAGTACGATACTGCCCCCTACTGTTTAACTCTGATAGAACCAGTACGATACTGCCCCCTACTGTTTAACTCTGATATAACCAGTACGATACTGCCCCCTACTGTCTAACTCTGATAGAACCAGTACGATACTGCCCCCTACTGTTTAACTCTGATAGAACCAGTACGATACTGCCCCCTACTGTTTAACTCTGATAGAACCAGTACGATACTGCCCCCTACTGTTTAACTCTGATAGAACCAGTACGATACTGCCCCCTACTGTTTAACTCTGATAGAACCAGTACGATACGGCCCCCTACTGTTTAACTCTGATATAACCAGTACGATACTGCCCCCTACTGTTTACTTCTGATAGAACCAGTACGATACTGCCCCCTACGGTTTAACTCTGATAGAACCAGTACGATACGGCCCCCTACTGTTTAACTCTGATAGAACCAGTACGATACTGCCCCCTACTGTTTAACTCTGATAGAACCAGTACGATACTGCCCCCTACTGTTAACTCTGATAGAACCAGTACGATACTGCCCCCTACTGTTAACCAGTACGATACTGCCCCCTACTGTTTAACTCTGATAGAACCAGTACAATACTGCCCCCTACGGTTTAACTCTGATAGAACCAGTACGATACGGCCCCCTACTGTTTAACTCTGATAGAACCAGTACGATACTGCCCCCTACTGTTTAACTCTGATAGAACCAGTATGATACTGCCCCCTACTGTTAACTCTGATAGAACCAGTACGATACGGCCCCCTACTGTTTAACTCTGATATAACCAGTACGATACTGCCCCCTACTGTTTAACTCTGATAGAACCAGTACGATACTGCCCCCTACTGTTTAACTCTGATAGAACCTGTACAATACTGCCCCCTACTGTTTAACTCTGATAGAACCAGTACAATACTGCCCCCTACTGTTTAACTCTGATAGAACCAGTCCATCTTCTTTTTTCTTTTTTTTGCTTCTGAAGCTGTTTTCATCATCATTTTTCGACCACGGTCGAGATCATGGATGTCACAACGCCACGCCAGACTTTCCGGTCCTTCATTGCCATCCCCAGGCAATGTGTCCCTAGTGATGACATCAGGGAATGACAGTTTTCTACCTCTGGTTCGCCCTGAGGCAGGACTCCAGAGAAGAAGGGAAGATATAACCTCATTGTCAGCTCTGTAGCAGTGGCCGGCAAACTGTGTTCTTCTGGATCGGACTAGTGTAGAAACACGGGGAAGGTTGCCGTATAGATTAGATTAGTCGATGGGTGGCTCTTCCAAGACAGATTTTGCGCTCCCATTAGAAGGCGGGTGTAAGTGCCATCCAACAGTTTCTCTAATTTCTTTGAAAGTGTCCATGTCTCGGAGCCATAGAGTAGAATCGGCTCAACGTCGTCCTAAATATTTTTACTTTTAACATCTTACTAAGCTGGGATGACCAGATCTTATGCACGTCATTGCAGGCTGACCAGCTGTTTTAGCTGCAGACCACAATGTCCTGAGGTGGTGGGGGCGCTGATATGCAACTTATTTAATCTTTGAGTCATTATAATACTGATGCTAGATAAAACCAGGCTTGTTTCCATTCCATGGAAGTGGAACTGAAGACTGAAGAGGTGGAGGAATAGGCCTATCTCACAGCCCGCTTTCCACGCCCTCTTCCGGTAAATAGTGGTGTCATTTAACATTAGCATTTACACGTTTGTTTCTCTGGAGAATCTAAGTACATTTTCTAATGTAAAAATGTGACAGACCAATATTATTATGAAGCAAACAAGATGGTAAATCAGCTCGAACAGATAGAACAAACCTTACCTTGAGAAAACAAAAGTTGTAGACTTCTTAAATTACCTCTGTTAGCGTCTATGGAGTGACGTCACGCTATCACCACTAACCCCGGAAGGGGGCGTATTAAGGGGGCGGGGAAATTCTGTGAGATAGGCTTATTATATAAAGTAGGGTGCTACTGATGACATCACGCATATGACCAAATCAGTTGAGCTGTTCTTGAGAGTAACCCCAATATGATGAGAAAGCCTGATTGTTCCAAATTGCGTATTTTGTGGGGATAGTAAAATACATAGGGGAGCCCAATAGAAACTTTTTTTGTTTTTTAAAGTTGAATTTTATGTTATAGATCCTTAACTCATTTACTGCTGGAGTAAATAGAGAAATAATCCATCCATCCTTTCTCCTTACTGTTTAACTAATTTACAAAAGGCTCCGTCCAGATTGTTTCATGACTCACCCTCGTTAACCTTGTTAGTCGAGTCTTGTGATGGAAGTTCAGCTCCTGCATAAGGAGAGGAGGATGAAGTGTGAGTGGACATGGTAGAATGGTAACTGCTACATTTATATAGCGCCTTTATCCAAGGCCCTTTTCATAGACTGTGCATTACATTCAGCCATTCACACACACACATCATCATATCATCATCATATTATAATTCACTCAATGTCTGTCTGTCTGTCTGTCTGTCTGAAACACTGTCGTAGCTCCTCACTGCCTGCACCAATCGCTCTGACTTCTCACACAGGCATTGACCATAATATTACGGAGGTCTTAACGAAGCCCCCTTTTCAATTAAAAAAATTGTTGATTAATAAATAATTTATTAGTGAATAAAAAATTCCCACCCACTTACTTGGGAAAATGCGAAAACTCACATCAAGTATGTTTCTCTCAAAAACCGCTGGAGCTACAGTTACAACACTTGGATGGGAGGTTCATAATAATTATTAAAATTAATGTAAAGAATTATTACATCAGTCGGCCTCATGGTGGCGCTATAACAGCCCACTTTACATTTCGCCTTATAAGTCTTGCACCGTAGGTCCTAATTTACAAAAGGCTCCGTCCAGATTGTTTCATGACTCACCCTCGTTAGCCTTGTTAGTCGAGTCTTGTGATGGAAGTTCAGCTCCTGCATAAGGAGAGGCTCCAGCAGGGGGCACTGGAGAAGCTGCACAATACAAAGAAACATATTAGTGTTACAAATTACCGCAGGCAGCCAGGCAATGTCTGTGAATTTGCGCCAACCACTTCCGGCCGACACAGCCCAATACAACGAGAGGAGCAAAACGTTTTACGAGCAGCAGCCGACATGTGTTAGGTTTCACATAAGCGGTAATATGGCTGGCACGATGCGATCAGAAATCACTGTTTACATCTGAACGTCAGGCGGTTTGGACTAAAACAACAACTTTGGAGTATTTTTCGGAGAAAACGAGCAGCAAAGAAACAACAATGAGAGGATCCTTATGGGAGGCTCGCCCATTGTTCCTCACAATGGGAAGAACGTAGGCGCTGTCTAGCAGCCTGGGGGTGCTGTCTAGCAGCCAGGGGGCGCTGTCTAGCAGCCTGGGGGCCTGTCTAGAAGCTTGGGGGCCTGTCTAGCAGCCTGGGGGCGCTGTGTCTAGCAGCCTGGGGGCCTGTCTAGCAGCCTGGGGGCGCTGTGTCTAGCAGCCTGGGGGCCTGTCTAGCAGCCTAGGGGCGCTGTCTAGCAGCCTGGGGGCCTGTCTAGCAGCCTGGGGGCACTGTCTAGCAGCCTGGGGGCACTGTCTAGCAGCCTGGAGGCCTGTCTAGCAGCCTGGGGGCCTGTCTAGCAGCTTGGGAGTGCTGTCTAGCAGCCTGGAGGCCTGTCTAGCAGCCTGGGGGCCTGTCTAGAAGCCTGGGGGCCTGTCTAGAAGCCTGGGGGCACTGTCTAGGAGCCTGGAGGCCTGTCTAGCAGCCTGGGGGCCTGTCTAGCAGCCTGGGGGCGCTGTCTAGCAGCCAGGGGGCGCTGTCTAGCAGCCTGGGGGCCTGTCTAGAAGCTTGGGGGCCTGTCTAGCAGCCTGGGGGTGCTGTCTAGCAGCCTGGGGGCCTGTCTAGCAGCCTGGGGGCGCTGTGTCTAGCAGCCTGGGGGCGCTGTCTAGCAGGCTGGGGGCCTGTCTAGCAGCCTGGGGGCGCTGTGTCTAGCAGCCTGGGGGCGCTGTCTAGCAGCCTGGGGGGGCTGTCTAGCAGCCTGGGGGCGCTGTCTAGCAGCCTGGGGGCGCTGTCTAGAAGCCTGGGGGCGCTGTCTAGAAGCCTGGGGGCGCTGTCTAGCAGCCTGGGGGTGCTGTCTAGAAGCCTGGGGGCGCTGTCTAGCAGCCTGGGGGCGCTGTGTCTAGCAGCCTGGGGGCGCTGTCTAGCAGCCTGGGGGCGCTGTCTAGCAGCCTGGGGGCCTGTCTAGCAGCCTGGGCAGCAAGGAAGGTTAGTGTTGAGCTTTGGCTGCTTGGTATCGATATAAACCTTACAACCCGCCATCTGAAGGGTATGGCGACCTTCGGGGTTAAATCTTAACCCGTCATCTGACGGGTTCCGAAGCGTTTTGGCGACATGAGTGTTAAAAAAAAAATTGGCTGGCAATATGATGATAACACCTTAAAGCAGTTAAAACATGCATTTTAAAACAGTTTTTAATATTTCATAGAATATTGTCTATGTCCCTCAAACTTATTTCTAATGGTTTGAGCCTCAATCACCTCTGATAGAACCAGTACGATACTGCCCCCTACTGTTTAACTCTGATAGAACCAGTACGATACTGCCCCCTACTGTTTAACTCTGATAGAACCAGTACGATACTGCCCCCTACTGTTTAACTCTGATAGAACCAGTATGATACTGCCCCCTACTGTTTAACTCTGATAGAACCAGTACGATACTGCCCCCTACTGTTTAACTCTGATAGAACCAGTACGATACTGCCCCCTACTGTTTAACTCTGACAGAACCAGTACGATACTGCCCCCTACTGTTTAACTCTGATAGAACCAGTACGATACTGCCCCCTACTGTTTAACTCTGATAGAACCAGTACGATACTGCCCCCTACTGTTTAACTCTGACCGAACCAGTACGATACGGCCCCCACTGTTTACCTCTGACAGAACCAGTACGATACTGCCCCCTACTGTTAACTCTGACAGAACCAGTACAATACTGCCCCCTACTGTTTAACTCTGATAGAACAAGTACGATACTGCCCCCTACTGTTTAACTCTGATAGAACCAGTACGATACTGCCCTCTACTGTTTAACTCTGATAGAACAAGTACGATACTGCCCCCTACTGTTTAACTCTGATAGAACATGTACGATACTGCCCCCTACTGTTTAACTCTGATAGAACCAGTACGATACTGCCCTCTACTGTTTAACTCTGATAGAACCAGTACGATACTGCCCCCTACTGTTTAACTCTGATAGAACCAGTATGATACTGCCCCCTACTGTTTAACTCTGATAGAACCAGTACGATACTGCCCTCTACTGTTTAACTCTGATAGAACCAGTACGATACTGCCCCCTACTGTTTAACTCTGATATAACCTGTACAATACTGCCCCCTACTGTTTAACTCTGATAGAACCAGTACAATACTGCCCCCTACTGTTTAACTCTGATAGAACCAGTACGATACTGCCCCCTACTGTTTAACTCTTATAGAACCAGTACAATACTGCCCCCTACTGCTTAACTCTGATAGAACCAGTACGATACTGCCTCCTACTGTTTAACTCTGACAGAACCAGTACGATACTGCCCCCTACTGTTTAACTCTGATAGAACCAGTACGTTACTGCCCCCTACTGTTTAAGTCTGATAGAACCAGTACGATACTGCCCCCTGTAAATCCACCACTAAATCTGTTTCTTCTCCTCCTTCAGCTGTTTTCCGCGTTTGTTTGTGAGTTAAATCTCTTAATTTAGCGAGCTCAATCAACCCACAGATGGGAAGTTGGGAACTCGCACAGAAAGTTTCAAAAACCCAGTTCTCTTTTCTCATTGGACAATATTTCCCCCCAGCGATGGGATCCAAGCAAGACTTTAACGTCACCAAAGGCCAGCTAGCTGGCCCTGGCACTTGAAAGAAAACGCCCAGCAGGGCAAACTCGAAATCTGATTGGCTAAGGAACCTGTCAATCTCTATATTGCTCCCATTCATTTCAACAGCAAGGGGATTCACTGGATTGTCTGCAGGCCTCACGGTAGAAAATTTTACCCGGAGACAACATAAGGAAATAATCTCATTGGTTAACAAAAAAACAAGGTCTGTTGTACCTGCACAGCATGGAAGCAGAGCATCCAGCCTGTTTGAGTGAGAAACAGTGCAGTGGCAGCGAAATAAATACAAGATATAATATTTGTTAAAAAGAAAAACGTATTATAAAATAAATTTCTGCATCAGGCAAGTGCAGGGCCAGCAGAGAAGGCCTTGCTGGCCCTGACGGGACACCGTTAGCTGCTACACACACATTCACAACAACATCCGGTCCGTCGGTAAAAGTGCTCCGTGTTTCTAAATCGACTGGGCGCTATAATGTAATGGATTAAATGACCCCGGGCAATTAAGGTGTTAAGTTATTAATGGTGGAACATGAGTCGTTACCTTCGTCCTCAGCCGTCTCCAAGAACTGTGTCTGTGTCACGTTCTGCTGTTTCTGCAGCTTCTGCTGAGCTGAGAAATGAAGACGGTGGAGTGTGAATGTGTTTATACACACACACACACACACACACACACACACACACACACACACACACACACACACACACACACACACACACACACACACACACACACACACACACACACACACACACACACACACACACACACACACACACACACACACACACACACCTTGGAAACCAGATAGGATCTGGACAACGTTGTCGTAGACCATCAGGGTGGCAGCTCGCTCCGGCAGCAGGTCCAGACTGAGCGACGAAAACACTGAAACACACACAGAACATTTGTGTCACACACACACACACACACATGTGTTTAGACACGAACCCAACCACAAAAATACTTAAAACACACACATGCACACTTGACATACCACAAAATGTTCAAAATGCGAGGACAGACGTGTGTGTGTGTGTGTGTGTGTGTGTGTGTGTGTGTGTGTGTGTGTGTGTGTGTGTGTGTGTGTGTGTGTGTGTGTGTGTGTGTGTGTGTGTGAGTGTGTGTGTGTGTGTGTGTCTGTGTGTGTCTGACACTAGACTACAGTGTGGTAGTGGAGGCTACCCTCAACCACCAGGGAGGAGACACTAGACTACAGCGTGGTAGTGGAGGCTACCCTCACCCACCAGGGAGGGGACACTAGACTCCAGCGTGGTAGTGGAGGCTACCCTCGCCCACCAGGGAGGGGTCACTAGACTCCAGCGTGGTAGTGGAGGCTACCCTCACCCACCAGGGAGGGGACACTAGACTACAGCGTGGTAGGGGAGGCTAAATTCACCCACCAGGGAGGAGACACTAGACTACAGTGTGGTAGTGGAGGCTACCCTCACCCACCAGGGAGGAGACACTAGACTACAGCGTGGTAGGGGAGGCTACCCTCACCCACCAGGGAGGAGACACTAGACTACAGCGTGGTAGTGGAGGCTACCCTCACCCACCAGGGAGGAGACACTAGACTACAGCGTGGTAGTGGAGGCTACCCTCACCCACCAGGGAGGAGACACTAGACTACAGCGTGGTAGTGAAGGCTACCCTCACCCGTGGTAGTGGAAGCTACCCTCACCCACCAGGGAGGAGACACTAGACTACAGCGTGGTAGGGGAGGCTACCCTCACCCACCAGGGAGGAGACACTAGACTACAGCGTGGTAGTGGAGGTTACCCTCACCCACCAGGGAGGAGACACTAGACTACAGCGTGGTAGTGGAGGCTACCCTCACCCACAAGGGAGGAGACACTAGACTACAGCGTGGTAGTGGAGGCTACCCTCACCCACCAGGGAGGAGACACTAGACTACAGCGTGGTAGTGGAGGCTACCCTCACCCACCAGGGAGGAGACACTAGACTACAGCGTGGTAGGGGATGCTACCCTCACCCACCAGGGAGGAGACACTAGACTACAGCGTGGTAGTGGAGGCTACCCTCACCCACCAGGGAGGAGACACTAGACTACAGCGTGGTAGTGGAGGCTACCCTCACCCACCAGGGAGGAGACACTAGACTACAGCGTGGTAGGGGAGGCTACCCTCAGCCACCAGGGAGGAGACACTAGACTACAGCGTGGTAGTGGAGGCTACCCTCACCCACCAGGGAGGGGACACTAGACTACAGCGTGGTAGTGAAGGCTACCCTCACCCACCAGGGAGGAGACACTAGACTACAGCGTGGTAGTGGAGGCTACCCTCACCCACCAGGGAGGGGACACTAGACTACAGCGTGGTAGTGGAGACTACCCTCACCCACCAGGGAGGAGACACTAGACTACAGCGTGGTAGTGAAGGCTACCCTCACCCACCAGGGAGGAGACACTAGACTACAGCGTGGTAGGGGAGGCTACCCTCACCCACCAGGGAGGAGACACTAGACTACAGCGTGGTAGTGGAGGCTACTCTCACCCACCAGGGAGGAGACACTAGACTACAGCGTGGTAGGGGAGGCTACCCTCACCCACCAGGGAGGAGACACTAGACTACAGCGTGGTAGTGGAGGCTACACTCACCCACCAGGGAGGAGACACTAGACTACAGCGTGGTAGTGGAGGCTACCCTCACCCACCAGGGAGGAGACACTAGACTACAGCGTGGTAGTGGAGGCTACCCTCACCCACCAGGGAGGAGACACTAGACTACAGCGTGGTAGGGGATGCTACCCTCACCCACCAGGGAGGAGACACTAGACTACAGCGTGGTGGTGGAGGCTACCCTCACCCACCAGGGAGGAGAAACTAGACTACAGCGTGGTAGGGGAGGCTACCCTCACCCACCAGGGAGGAGACCCTAGACTACAGCGTGGTAGTGGAGGCTACCCTCACCCACCAGGGAGGAGACACTAGACTACAGCGTGGTAGGGGAGGCTACCCTCACCGACCAGGGAGGAGACACAAGACTACAGCGTGGTAGTGGAGGCTACCCTCACCCACCAGGGAGGAGACACTAGACTACAGCGTGGTAGTGGAGGCTACCCTCACCCACCAGGGAGGAGACATTAGACTACAGCGTGGTAGTGGAGGCTACCCTCACCCACCAAGGAGGGGACACTAGACTACAGCGTGGTAGTGGAGGCTACCCTCACCCACCAGGGAGGAGACACTAGACTACAGCGTGGTAGTGGAGGCTACCCTCACCCACCAGGGAGGAGACACTAGACTACAGCGTGGTAGGGGAGGCTACCCTCACCCACCAGGGAGGAGACACTAGACTACAGCGTGGTAGTGGAGGCTACCCTCACCCACCAGGGAGGGGACACTAGACTACAGCGTGGTAGTGGAGGCTACCCTCACCCACCAGGGAGGAGACACTAGAATACAGCGTGGTAGTGGAGGCTACCCTCACACACCAGGGAGGGGACACTAGACTACAGCGTGGTAGTGGAGACTACCCTCACCCACCAGGGAGGAGACACTAGACTACAGCGTGGTAGTGAAGGCTACCCTCACCCACCAGGGAGGAGACACTAGACTACATCGTGGTAGGGGAGGCTACCCTCACCCACCAGGGAGGAGACACTAGACTACAGCGTGGTGGTGGAGGCTACCCTCACCCACCAGGGAGAAGACACTAGACTACAGCGTGGTAGGGGAGGCTACCCTCACCCACCAGGGAGGAGACACTAGACTACAGCGTGGTAGTCGAGGCTACCCTCACACACCAGGGAGGAGACACTATACTACAGCGTGGTAGTGGAGGCTACCCTCACCCACCAGGGAGGAGACCCTAGACTACAGCGTGGTAGGGGAGGCTACCCTCACCCACCAGAGAGGAGACACTAGACTACAGCGTGGTAGTGGAGGCTACCCTCACCCACCAGGGAGGAGACACTAGACTACAGCGTGGTAGTGGAGGCTACCCTCACCCACCAGGGAGGAGACATTAGACTACAGCGTGGTAGTGGAGGCTACCCTCACCCACCAAGGAGGGGACACTAGACTACAGCGTGGTAGTGGAGGCCAGAGCCTTAGAAAAAACAGAGTTCTGCAAACTCCGTTGACTTCATGGGGCCTGTGTAATGGCGGCATGTAGCGCTACTGGGGACGGCTGCGCTCTCATGGAGAGCCTGATTAGGGACAGTTTGTGCGCCGGATGTTGACAGACTGCATGGCTCCGTCTTTTTGGCAAATCTAGAACTTCCTGTTTGAGAGCTAGCAAATTTAACAACTTTTTTACGTTATTTAATTACTTATTTTTACACAGAAACATAATGTGTGTCTTCACCATAACTGTAATGTAATAATAATACTAATAATGTAATGTAATAATTATTTAATTTACGACGCTTTATTCTGAAAGCAACCGGATGTCTTAAATTTGCTAGCTCTCAAACAGGAAGTTCTAGATTTGCTAAAAAGACGGAGCCATGCAGTCTGTCAACATCCGGCGCACAAACTGTCCCTAATCAGGCTCTCCATGAGAGCGCAGCTGTGCGCCCGAGCGCTTCCGGGATCACGTGACCGGGCTGTTCCGTGCCCCCTCAATAACGCAACTCTTCTATTATATGGCTCTGGTGGAGGCTACCCTCACCCACCAGGGAGGGGACACTAGACTACAGCGTGGTAGTGTAGGCTACCCTCACCCACCAGGGAGGAGACACTAGACTACAGCGTGGTAGTGGAGGCTACCCTCACCCACCAGGGAGGAGACACTAGACTACAGCGTGGTAGTGGAGGCTACCCTCACCCACCAGGGAGGGGACACTAGACTACAGCGTGGTAGTAGAGGCTACCCTCACCCACCAGGGAGGAGACACTAGAGTGCAGCGTGGTAGTGGAGGCTACCCTCACCCACCAGGGAGGAGACACTAGACTACAGCGTGGTAGGGGAGGCTACCCTCACCCACCAGGGAGGAGACACTAGACTGCAGCGTGGTAGTGGAGGCTACCCTCACCCACCAGGGAGGAGACACTAGACTACAGCGTGGTAGTGGAGGCTACCCTCACCCACCAGGGAGGAGACACTAGACTACAGCGTGGTAGTGGAGGCTACCCTCACCCACCAGGGAGGAGACACTAGACTACAGCGTGGTAGTGGAGGCTACCCTCACCCACCAGGGAGGAGACACTAGACTACAGAGTGGTAGTGGAGGCTACCCTCACCCACCAGGGAGGAGACACTAGACTACAGCGTGGTAGTGGAGGCTACCCTCACCCACCAGGGAGGAGACACTAGACTACAGCGTGGTAGTGGAGGCTACCCTCACCCACCAGGGAGGAGACACTAGACTACAGCGTGGTAGTGAAGGCTACCCTCACCCACCAGGGAGAGGACACTAGACTACAGCGTGGTAGTGGAGGCTACCCTCACCCACCAGGGAGGAGACACTAGACTACAGCGTGTTAGTGGAGGCTACCCTCACCCACCAGGGAGGAGACACTAGACTACAGCGTGGTAGTGGAGGCTACCCTCACCCACCAGGGAGGAGACACTAGACTACAGCGTGGTAGTGGAGGCTACCCTCACCCACCAGGGAGGAGACACTAGACTACAGCGTGGTAGGGGAGGCTACCCTCACCCACCAGGGAGGAGACACTAGACTACAGCGTGGTAGTGGAGGCTACCCTCACCCACCAGGGAGGGGACACTAGACTACAGCGTGGTAGTGGAGGCTACCCTCACCCACCAGGGAGGAGACACTAGACTACAGTGTGGTAGTGGAGGCTACCCTCACCCACCAGGGAGGGGACACTAGACTACAGCGTGGTAGTGGAGGCTACCCTCACCCACCAGGGAGGAGACACTAGACTACAGCGTGGTAGTGGAGGCTACCCTCACCCACCAGGGAGGAGACACTAGACTACAGCGTGGTAGTGAAGGCTACCCTCACCCACCAGGGAGGAGAGGAGACACTAGACTACAGCGTGGTAGTGGAGGCTACCCTCACCCACCAGGGAGGAGACACTAGACTACAGCGTGGTAGTGAAGGCTACCCTCACCCACCAGGGAGGAGACACTAGACTACAGCGTGGTAGTGAAGGCTACCCTCACCCACCAGGGAGGAGAGGAGACACTAGACTCCAGCGTGGTAGTGGAGGCTACCCTCACCCACCAGGGAGGGGACACTAGACTATAGGAAGAAACGGCAAGAAGGGTTCTGCTTAGCACGAAACAGACTTTAGCCAAACAACATTGGCGTGGCCTTCGACTGCAGGGAACGTTGGCCTGTGTTGATTCAGCTGATCTGTCTCACATTCAGCTGATCACTCTGTCTCACATTCAGCTGATCACTCGGTTTCACATTCAGCTGATCACTCTGTTTCACATTCAGCTGATCACTCTGTTTCACATTCAGCTGATCACTCTGTTTCACATTCAGCTGATCACTCTGTCTCACATTCAGCTGATCACTCTGTTTCACATTCAGCTGATCACTCTGTTTCACATTCAGCTGATCACTCTGTTTCACATTCAGCTGATCACTCTGTTTCACATTCAGCTGATCACTCTGTCTCACATTCAGCTGATCACTCTGTTTCACATTCAGCTGATCACTCTGTCTCACATTCAGCTGATCACTCTGTTTCACATTCAGCTGATCACTCTGTCTCACATTCCATGTACAAAAATGCTGCTATTGGGGAGGACGTTTTAAAATTCACCATCAAAGCAAGACTCCAAGTATTACCAACCAAGTAGAATCTGTCAATCTGGTATCCCGGCCGACACCCACACTCCACTCTGTATAAAACCATCGCGATTCTGAACAACACCTAGAATCCATCGCACACATCACATAACAAATGCATGTAGTGCACACAAAAATGTTTATATTGCTCGCCACGACCGGATTGTTGACCTAGTGTCCCATGCAGTTTCTAAAATATGTGACATCTAGTGCAGCAATGTATAAACATTCAAGAGTGTTACCGGATTGTTTGAGCTGTGCATGCAATGTCTTTGCTAACATCCCAAATACACCTGATGTTGTCTTTGTTGACACCATCAGTCACAAGGAGGTCCTGATTCTGGAGGTGGGCTGTGTCTTTGATTTGTACATGGACCAGGTATTCCAAGACAAACATTCTAAGTACCAACCATTACTTGGAAGTATAACTAACCTAGGATATCGCTGTAGATTAGATACTGATATTCTGAAGCCTGAGCTGTGTGCATAAACTGACCATGAGTGGCCTAAGAATAGCTGGCATGACAAAAAGAGCAAAGCCAAACAACTTGCCAAATACTGAGCTCTGTTTGGGCTGTTCTAGGCAGCTTGTCTGTGTGGAAGAGGAGGTGTCATGAGTATCCTTAAGTGAACATGAACTGTCAACCCCGTTATATTTGTTTTGTGGATTCGAATAAAGAACAAAAATGTGTGCACACATGCATGCACACACGCACCCACGCACACACCCACGGACGCACGCACGGACGCACGCACGCACGCACGTGTTTTGTGTCCAGGATCTCTGGGTCTAATGATATATTATTTATA
>NC_136811.1:47794709-47912209 GCF_951216825.1 Electrona antarctica | reverse complement strand
CACGTACAGGTCTAGTAAAACCTGTAATTTACAGAGCAGGATTCACGACATAACGATTATACGCAGTATTTCACAATGTGTCACGTTGTGAGCTTGTAGATCTGCTATTTCTGGCACGCGAAACGGATGACACAGCATACGACCACATACAAATGAGACATTAGAACTGATCTATAGCATTATTAATCTATTACCCATCGTCCTCTTAACCCATTTTGACCTGAGATCAGATTCTAAAAATGTCTTCTACATCCTGACAGTTTTCTGAAAAAGCTATGTTTCTATGTCAGTCGTTCTTCGAGTGGCGCGCTACGAGCTTGTAGGTCTGCTATTTTTCAATAGCTAAAGCATAACATAATGCTAACACCAAAAGGGGTTCCCGCCCAGAATGGGTTAACCCATTTAGACCCATTCCAAGAATAAAAATATGGCTTCTAAATCCCCACAGTTTTCTGTCAGTGGTGCTCAAGTTAGCTCAACCTCTTTCACGTCAAGGACCCCCAGAAATATCTGTATTTGGCCGCCGACCCCCATCTGAAAATAATGTTGTTTCATGGAGCCCCCCCGTCCAGAACCAAAGATTTAAGTTAAAAACACGTTCGCTCTGAACGAATTTATATATACTGTACATATATACAAAGATTTGCACGTGTTTTCACGATTTTTTCCAAAAAGAAACTGAGGCCTTCTTCTAAATCCTAATTGTTTTCTGAAACACCCATGTTTCTAGGTCAGTGGTTCTCAAACTATTTCATGTCAAGGACCCCCAGAATATCCCCCCCCCCCCCCCCCAACCCCCATGAAGCAAGGATTTGAGTTAAAAACATTCGCTCTGAAAGAAAGATTTGCGCCACATTTTCACAATTTTTCAAAAATTGCCGCGTTAAGAGCTGTAGACTTGCTATTGTTCAATAGCTAAAGTATGACATAATGCTTGAAACACAGTTTGAAATGTTTCACTTGTAGGAGAGACAAACGAAACTCAGCAAAGCAACATGCTTAACTCTTAACAATTTGTGTGCCCAAGACGTCCACAGACGTCCTGGGAATTACCGCTATGTGGTGCCCAGGACGCCTTTGAAAACAAACAAACAAGAAAAAAAACATAAATTTTTTTGTCAAAAGAAAATGTCAAAAATAACATTGGGCACCCTGGGTCACTATTTAGAAAATGTTGAAAGCGCACACAAAGTGTTTTAACTCGCAGGATTCAAGTCAAATTAATGTAGTTAATTGATAGGCTTCTCTATGGCAGAATGCAGCTTTTGAATGATTTATTGAAAATTCTCTGTTGTGAATGTGCGACAACGAAAGACCTTCAGAGAAAGCTCGACTCGTCTGCTTCCAGGAAAGAAATTAACCAAGTTGATAAAATGTTTAGTTTTTGTGTTGGAAGCCATTTAACCCATTTAGGCCTGACCTCGAAATTTAAAACAAATCTTCTAAATCCTCGAGTTTTCTGAAATAAATATTTTCACGATTTTTCAAAAATAGCAGATCTACAAGCTCATGCGCTTGTAGATCTGCTATTTTTCAATAGCTAAAGCATACCAATGTTAAAAACACCAAAAGGGGTTCCCGTCCAAAATGGGTTAAGAGCAGCTTTCTTTATACGCCTTGAAAAGTGAATTTTATTGTAGTTCTTCTAAATTCAGTTTTTTACCTACACGTAAATCACAAAATGTTTAACTTAAATGTAATATAATAGAAGGTAAATCTATTCTAAGGTTTGAAACATCAAGCCCTACAAAATACGTGTTCCCCGCTCACAAGCTAGTGTGTGTGTGTGTGTGTGTGTGTGTGTGTGTGTGTGTGTGTGTGTGTGTGTGTGTGTGTGTGTGTGTGTGTGTGTGTGTTGTTTTAGCCAGAAGCATGCATTCCTACCTCCAGTCAGCCCTCCACCGTGGGCCTGCCTACAGAACAGTCCTAGCTCCACCGTGGGCCTGCCTACAGAAAGTCCGTGGGGACTACAAAAAAGTCCTATCTCCACCGTGGGGACTACAGAAAGTCCTACCTCCACCATGGGGACTACAGAACAGTCCCAGCTCCACCGTGGGCCGTGGGGACTGCCAACGTAGCGTAGACTACAGAACAGCAGACACACTGACGAGCTGCTCTGTCACACCAGCTCCAACCAACGCTAACAACAGAGACTATTTTAGTCACAGCTTGGAGCTAAAACACTCTCATTTCAAAACCACCATAAGCCTCACTCTCTCTGGAGGAGGGCTATGGTCTACGACTCTACGCCATGAGCCTGTCTGTCTGTCTGCCTGCCTGTCTGTCTGTCTGGAATGACAACACAGACTGTGTTTGATCTCTGACCATCAGGTGACCCGTGGCGGCCGCACGCACGCACGCACACGCACACACACACACACACACACACACACACACACACACACAATCTACAACACGTACACAATGCATGTTGGCTGAGGACAACAGCACATATTTGACTCGTTACCTCTGAGACGCCTCTTTCTGTCCCGTGATTTCTCGAGCCTGAGCCGAGCTGTGAATGGAAGACAGTACGAATTATTATATAGACATGGTGTGTGTGTGTGTGTGTGTGTGTGTGTGTGGGGGGGGGGTGACAGACAGACAGACAGACAGACCGCTGGTCTCAGCAAGGTCCACTGAAGGAGTCTGGGCCATTTGTGGAGGAGTGATGTCATGGTGGGAGGCTGAGAGAGAGAGGGAGAGAGAGAGAGACAGAGAGAGAGAGAGAGAGAGAGAGAGAGAGAGAGAGAGAGAGAGAGGGGGGGGGGTAAATATTTTTGCTTTTAACATCTTACTAAGCTGGGATGACCAGAGTCATTATAATACTGATGCTAGATAAAACCAGGCTTGTTTCCATTCCATGCCAGCTTGGAAAAATCAACAATGGCAGACATTGTAAACAAAGTGGAACTGAAGACTGAAGAGGTGGAGGAATTATATGAAGTAGGGTGCTGGGGGCCTGTCTAGCAGCCTGGGCAGCAAGGAAGGTTAGTGTTGAGCTTTGGCTGCTTGGTATTGATATAAACCTTACAACCCGCCATCTGACGGGCGACCTTCGGGGTTAAATCTTAACCCGTCATCTGACGGGTTCCGAAGCTTTTTGGCGACATGAGTGTTAAAACATTTTTTTTGGCTGGCAATATGATAACACCTTAAAGCAGTTACAACATGCATTTTAAAACAGTTTTTAATATTTCATAGAATATTGTCTATGTCCCTCAAACTTATTTCTAATGGTTTGAGCCTCAATCACCTCTGATAGAACCAGTACGAT
Source organism: Electrona antarctica (assembly GCF_951216825.1). Lineage (NCBI taxonomy): Eukaryota > Metazoa > Chordata > Actinopteri > Myctophiformes > Myctophidae > Electrona > Electrona antarctica. The sequence goes on along the minus strand of NC_136811.1, from coordinate 47,908,932 downwards.
ACTGCCCCCTAAACTGTATTCTTCTGGTGAAGAAACACGGGGAAGGTTGCCGTATAGATTAGATTAGTCGATGGGTGGCTCTTCCAAGACAGATTTTGCGCTCCCATTAGAAGGCGGGTGTAAGTGCCATCCAACCGTTTCTCTATTTTCTTTGAAAGTGTCCATGTCTCGGAGCCATAGAGTAGAATTGGTCGTCCTAAATATTTTTTACTTTTATCATCTTACTAAGCTGGGATGACCAGATCTTATGCATGTCATTGCAGGCTGACCAGCTGTTTTAGCTGCAGTACCACAATGTCCTGAGGTGGTTTGGGAGCTGATATGCAACTTATTTAATCTTTGAGTCATTATAATACTGATGCTAGATCAAACCAGGCTTGTTTCCATTCCATGCCAGCTTGGAAAATCAACAATGGCAGACATTGTAAACAAAGTGGAACTGAAGACTGAAGAGGTGGAGGAATTATATAAAGTAGGGTGCTACTGATGACATCACGCATATGACCCAATCAGTTGCGCTGTTCCTGAGAGTAACCCCAATATGATGAGAAAGCCTGATTGTTCCAAATTGCGTATTTTATGGGGATAGTAAAATACATAGGGGAGCCCAATAGACATTTTGTTTTTCTTTTTAAAGTTGAATTTTATGTTATAGATCCTTAACTCATTTACTGTTGGAGTAAATACATAAATAATCCATCCATCCTTTCTCCTTACTGTTTAACTAATTTACAAAAGGCTCCGTCCAGATTGTTTCATGACTCACCCTCGTTAACCTTCTTAGTCGAGTCTTGTGATGGAAGTTCAGCTCCTGCATAAGGAGAGGAGGATGAAGTGTGAGTGGACATGGTAGAATGGTAACTGCTGCATTTATATAGCGCCTTTATCCAAGGCCCTTTTCATAGATAGCATTACATTCAGCCATTCACACACACATCATCATATCATCATCATATTATAATTCACTCAATGTCTGTCTGTCTGTCTTTCTGTCTGTCTGAAACACTGTCGTAGCTCCTCACTGCCTGCACCAATCGCTCTGATTTCTCACACAGGCATTGACCATAATATTACGGAGGTCTTAACGAAGCCCCCTTTTCAATTTAAAAAATTGTTGATTCATAAATAATGTATTAGTGAATAAAAAATTCCCGCCCACTTACTTGGGAAAATGCGAAAACTCACATCAAGTATGTTTCTCTCAAAAACCGCTGGAGCTACAGTTACAACACTTGGATGGGAGGTTCATAATAATTATTAAAATTAATGTAAAGAATTATTACATCAGTCGGCCTCATGGTGGCGTTATAACAGCCCACTTTACATTTCGCCTTATAAATCTTGCACCGTAGGTCCTAATTTACAAAAGGCTCCGTCCAGATTGTTTCATGACTCACCCTCGTTAGCCTTGTTAGCCGAGTCTTGTGATGGAAGTTCAGGTCCTGCATAAGGAGAGGTTCCAGCAGGGGGCACTGGAGAAGCTGCACAATAAAAATAAACATATTAGTGTTACAAATTACCGCAGGCAGCCAGGCAATATCTGTGAATTTGCGCCAACCACTTCCGGCCCACACAGCCCAATGCAACGAGAGGAGCAAAACGTTTTACGAGCAGCAGCTGACATGTGTTAGGTTTCACATAAGCGGTAATATGGCTGGCACGATGCGATCAGAAATCACTGTTTACATCTGAACGTCAGGCGGTTTGGACTAAAACAACAACTTTGGAGTATTTTTCGGAGAAAACGAGCAGCAAAGAAACAACAATGAGAGGATCCTTATGGGAGGCTCGCGCATTGTTCCTCACGATGGGAAGAACGTAGGCGCTGTCTAGCAGCCTGGGGGCGCTGTCTAGCAGCCAGGGGGCGCTGTCTAGCAGCCTGGGGGCCTGTCTAGAAGCTTGGGGGCCTGTCTAGCAGCCTGGGGGCCTGTCTAGCAGCCTGGGGGCGCTGTGTCTAGCAGCCTGGGGGCCTGTCTAGCAGCCTGGGGGCGCTGTCTAGCAGCCTGGGGGCCTGTCTAGCAGCCTGGGGGCGCTGTCTAGCAGCCTGGAGGCCTGTCTAGCAGCCTGGGGGCCTGTCTAGCAGCCTGGGAGCGCTGTCTAGCAGCCTGTGAGCGCTGTCTAGCAACCTGGAGGCCTGTCTAGCAGCCTGGGGGCCTGTCTAGAAGCCTGGGGTCGCTGTCTAGCAGCCTGGAGGCCTGTCTAGCAGCCTGGGGGCCTGTCTAGCAGCCTGGGGGCGCTGTCTAGCAGCCTGGGGGCGCTGTCTAGAAGCCTGGGGGCGCTGTCTAGCAGCCTGGGGGCCTGTCTAGAAGCTTGGGGGCCTTTCTAGCAGCCTGGGGGTGCTGTCTAGCAGCCTGGGGGCGCTGTGTCTAGCAGCCTGGGGGCGCTGTGTCTAGCAGCCTGGGGGCCTGTCTAGCAGCCTGGGGGCCTGTCTAGCAGCCTGGGGGCGCTGTGTCTAGCAGCCTGGGGGCCTGTCTAGCAGCCTGGGGGCCTGTCTAGCAGCCTGGGGGCGCTGTCTAGCAGCCTGGGGGCCTGTCTAGCAGCCTGGGGGCGATGTCTAGCAGCCTGGAGGCCTGTCTAGCAGCCTGGGGGCCTGTCTAGCAGCCTGGGAGCACTGTCTAGCAGCCTGGAGGCCTGTCTAGAAGCCTGGGGGCCTGTCTAGAAGCCTGGGGGCGCTGTCTAGCAGCCTGGGGGCCTGTCTAGCAGCCTGGGGGCCTGTCTAGCAGCCTGGGGGTGCTGTCTAGCAGCCTGGGGGCCTGTCTAGAAGCCTGGGGGCGCTGTCTAGCAGCCTGGGGGCCTGTCTAGAAGCCTGGGGGCGCTGTGTCTAGCACCGTAGTTCCCGTAGGTCCTAATTTACAAAAGGCTCCGTCCAGATTGTTTCATGACTCACCCTCGTTAGCCTTGTTAGTCGAGTGTTGTGATGGAAGTTCAGCTCCTGCATAAGGAGAGGCTCCAGCAGGGGGCACTGGAGAAGCTGCAGAATAAAAAGAAACATATTAGTGTTACAAATTACCGCAGGCAGCCAGGCAATATCTGTGAATTTGCGCCAACCACTTCCGGCCCACACAGCCCAATACAACGAGAGGAGCAAAACGTTTTACGAGCAGCAGCCGACATGTGTTAGGTTTCACATAAGCGGTAATATGGCTGGCATGATGCCTGTCTAGCAGGCTGTCTAGCAGCCTGGGGGCGCTGTCTAGCAGCCTGGGGGCGCTGTCTAGCAGCATGGGGGCACTGTCTAGCACACTGGGGGCGCTGTCTAGCACCCTGGGGGCACTGTCTAGCAGCCTGGGGGCGCTATCTAGCAGCCTGGGGGCGCTGTCAAGCAGCCTGGGGGCCTATCTAGCAGCCTGGGCAGCAAGGAAGGTTAGTGTTGAGTTTTGGCTGCTTGGTATTGATATAAACCTTACAACCCGCCATCTGACGGGTATGGCGACCTTCGGGGTTAAATCTTAACCCGTCATCTGACGGGTTCCGAAGCGTTTTGGCGACATGAGTGTTAAAACATTTTTTTGGCTGGCAATATGATGATAACACCTTAAAGCAGTTACAACATGCATTTTAAAACAGTTTTTAATATTTCATAGAATATTGTCTATGTCCCTCAAACTTATTTCTAATGGTTTGAGCCTCAATCACCTCTGATAGAACCAGTACGATACTGCCCCCTACTGTTTAACTCTGATAGAACCAGTACGATACTGCCCCCTACTGTTTAACTCTGATAGAACCAGTACGATACTGCCCCCTACTGTTTAACTCTGATAGAACCAGTACGATACTGCCCCCTACTGTTTAACTCTGATAGAACCAGTACGATACTGCCCCCTACTGTTTAAGAATTATTACATCAGTCGACCTCATGGTGGCGCTATAACAGCCCACATTACATTTCGCCTTATAAGTCTTGCACCGTAGGTCCTAATTTACAAAAGGCTCCGTCCAGATTGTTTCATGACTCACCCTCGTTAGCCTTGTTAGTCGAGTCTTGTGATGGAAGTTCAGCTCCTGCATAAGGAGAGGCTCCAGCAGGGGGCACTGGAAAAGCTGCACAATAAAAAGAAACATATTAGTGTTACAAATTACCGCAGGCAGCCAGGCAATATCTGTGAATTTGCGCCAACCACTTCCGGCCCACACAGCCCAATACAACGAGAGGAGCAAAACGTTCTACGAGCAGCAGCCGACATGTGTTAGGTTTCACATAAGCGGTAATATGGCTGGCACGATGCGATCAGAAATCACAAAAACAACAACTTTGGAGTATTTTTCGGAGAAAACGAGCAGCAAAGAAACGACAATGAGAGGATCCTTATGGGAGGAGCGCGCATTGTTCCTCATGATGGGAAGAACATAGGCGCTGTCTAGCAGCCTGGGGGCGCTGTCTAGCAGCCTGGGGGCGCTGTCTAGCAGCCTGGGGGCGCTGTCAAGCAGCCTGGGGGCCTATCTAGCAGCCTGGGCAGCAAGGAAGGTTAGTGTTGAGCTTTGGCTGCTTGGTATTGATATAAACCTTACAACCCGCCATCTGACGGGTATGGCGACATTCGGGGTTAAATCTTAACCCGTCATCTGACGGGTTCCGAAGCGTTTTGGCGACATGAGTGTTAAAACATTTTTTTGGAACAAACAGACTTCCGGCGACGATGTGAACGAGAGCGGACGCGTGGAAGGGTGGCTCCCACTATTTGTATTTAAAAACTTCGCTTACACTGGTTTAAGTTACTACTTTTTCGGAAGATTTGTTTTACAAGTGAAGTTTGAGTATTAATCTTGCAATTATGGCGGGGGGTCGTGGCCGTCAGAGTCAGAGGAACATACGTTCATACACTACAGCTACTACAGCCCCACAGCAACAGCCTGCAGCACCAAGCCACATGGCGACTCCTGTGCCGGCTTCGGCGGCTAGCACCGATGCTACTGCTAGCACTAGCCTTCCCCCTGATCTGGATAAGCTTCGTTTGGTTCTGATTGAAGCAATGAAGGAAATGGCTGAGAATTTGATTGCGAAGGCTCTCTCTTCCATCGACAAATCTCTGGGGGAGGTCAAAAAGAACATTACTAGCCATGGACAGCGTCTTAGCGACCTAGAAGAAGGCCTCACAGAATACTCTGACCGGGCTGTCGAACTGGAGCGACTCTGTGAGCGGCTCAGGACGGAGAATGAAACCATGGTTGACCGCATGGAAAACTACGAGAATCGTGCGCGCAGATTCAACATGAGTGACCAATATTCTGGAAGGGGCTGAGCAGAACGACCCAATCAAGTTTATGTCTAACTTTTTTGTGGAAGTGCTTGGTGCCGGCGTGTACGGGGCGCCTCCTGTCTTGGACTTGGCTCACAGGATCGGATACCAACGCCCGGGGCTCACTGGAAAGCCCAGGGTGATGATTGTACGTTTTCACTACTTCCAAGACAAGGCCCGGGCGCTGAGAGCGGATCGGAACCAACTTGCTTGGCGAGGTCGGAAGGTTATTTTTTATCCCGATTATGCCGCTGCTACAGCCAAACTTCGCTCGTCATTCTCAAAGATAAAGTCTTTGTTATTCGAGAGAAAAGTCCGGTTCCGGCTCGCCTTTCCTGCCTTGTTAAAAGTGGACTTCGAGAACTCGACCCATAACTTCAAGACCGCCGCAGAAGCCATGGAGTTCTACGAGCAGCGGATCGCCGCCCCGCCGGTCCCGGACGCTGATGTTGGACCTGACGACAACCCTCCTCCTCCCGCCGACGACAATGGTACCGAGTAATGTTTGTTTAAGTGTGGTAACTACCGCACATCTAGAACTATCCCCAAGCTAACTACCGCATCTCTTATTATTTTTTTGTTACTTTAATTCCTCTTCCCCACAATTACTATTTTATTTTCCTCTAAAACGATCCTCTTTTTTTTTAAATCCAAGCAAGCATTGGGTTGGAAGCTGGAACTGCTGAACGGGGGGGATCGGACGCACATTTCTATGTACATAGTGTGCTTGGACTGGTCCATGATTATCTGACGAACCTATTTTATTTATTACATTTTATACTAAGCTCCGAATTTCGCTTGCTTTTCTTTTCTTTCTGGGGGGGGGGGGGCTGATGCATAGAGAGATTTATTTCTGAGGTCCAAATGTAACCTATTTTTTATTTTATCATTATTTTATATCCTTTCGTGTGTGTGTGTGTGCGTGAGTGTGGATGGAAGAGCGTACGTGCGTGCACACGGGATTAAGCGCCGATATGTTGTTTGATTGTAATTCATTAATTGTGTTATTATTTTGAAATGTCGTGAGGATCTGTGTGGTGCGTGTGTGTGCGTGTGTATGCGGGATTGAACGCTGTTATTTCATATAATTGCTTTATTTAATATGTTACAAAGGCCTACTTGATGTAACGTGATACCGTGAAACGTATACTGGACGTGATTATGAACATTATTGAGCCCAGGCGGCTCAGTGACAAACAATGGCGACGCTTTGTTTTGTTTTTCTCCTCTACAAAAAAGAGGGGGAAATCCTATGTTTCCCAAGAAGGAATGGACAATGACATCACTATCAACCTGACGTCCGGTATTTTCTTTTTCTTTTTCTTTTTTTTTTTTTTGTTGCAATTTCCTCTCTTTGTGATGTTCGGCCCTCTACTGCCCCCCTACCATACTCCTCCACACATCACCGTTGAGATTTGGTAAAACGGCGATCTAGGCCTCCCTGTGTGTGCGGTCTCTGGCCCCACCTGGTGGGCATTTGACAATATTACACGGTGTGTGTGTTGGATGGCTTAGATGAGGATCTAATGGTTGTGAGATTGGGGAAACGGTCTACAATTTTCATTTTACTCAAACTTTCTTTCATTTTAAGAGTCTGATATTCTGTGACTATAATTGTTGTTGTTTATGTTTGGAAGTTACTATTGTACTTATGTTTGTGTTTATGTTTATGTTTATGTTTATGTTTTTGTTTTTGTTTTTTATTCTGATGATTATTGGCGCTGCTAATAATGCATTAGACAAGTTAAGGTCAACCCGGGCTCACAGAGGAAATAATTGTATACCAATGAACAACACATGTCACAACAAGAATATAAAATAGTTACACTCAATGTTAACGGGCTACAGGGACCAATTAAAAGAAGCAAGCTTATAGCTAAGATGAAAAGAGAAGACCAACAAATAATCTTCTGGCAGGAAACACGAGATGCGAGATGAACATGAAAAATTTAAGAAACTGGGATTTAAAAATACATTCTATTCATCATACAAGGGACATACTAGAGGTGTTGCAATACTTATTTCAAATAAGATCACTTTCCAACTCAATGCACAAATTGCAGACAAAGAGGGACGCTATGTTTTGGTTAAAGGACTTCTTGACTCTAGGGAAGTGACATTACTCAACGTTTATAGACCACCAGGCTCGGAAAAATTACTAACTAAGAAAATATTTGAGTTAATTGCTACCGAAGCCACAGGTACGCTAATCGCAGCCGGGGATTTTAATATCCAGATGGAGGCTCGGGACTCCTCAAATCCACGAAAGATAATCAACCAGGAGTCACTGTATGTTAAGAAATTAATTAAGGAAATGGAGATGTTTGACGTATGGAGAGATCTTAACCCAACAGCGAAACAATTTAGTTTCTTCTCTCATCCACATGGGGTACACAGTCGACTTGATTATTTTTTCATGTTTAACACAGAGAGACATAGGATTATAGATTGTAAGATAGGGGTAAAGGACATTTCTGACCATGCAGGGGTATACCTGAGGCTCCATCTGGATGTTCAACGGAGAAACACAGTTTGGAGATTAAATACGAGCCTCCTAAATAACACCCAATTCCAGGAATATAATATAAAAGAAATAAAAGAGTACTTGGAACTTAACGACACCGAAGATATAACACCTGATATCTTATGGGATGCAGCCAAAGCAGTGATGAGAGGGAAACTAATAATGTGGTCAGCTAATCACAAAAAACTGCAACAAAAACGTGTCAATGATTTAACTAGTGGATTGGAAAACTTAGAGAAACAACACATGGACTCAAATGATCCCCAACTACTGGAGCAAATACGTACAACAAAACTAAAGCTAAACGAGATACTTGACAAACAAGTGGAAATAAAACTCAAATATATTAGACAGAAATATTATGAAAATGGCCCTAGAGCAAAAAAAGTGTTGGCATGGAAATTACGTAAACAACAAAATGAAAGATCAATCTTCAAAATTAAGGACCCGGTTACCAACAGTCTGAGCCACACTACGGAAGAAATACAGAAATCATTTGAAAAATACTATAAAAGATTATACTCTCAACCAACAGCGGCAGAACCCCCCCTGGTACAGAATTTCCTGGAATCCTTGGATTTACCAACGATAGGAGAAACACAAAATAAATCGTTAATAACAGACATTACAACATTAGAAATTGATTGTGCTATATCCAGATTGAAAACTAACAAAATGTCAGGGGGTGATGGCTTCCCGGCCGAATGGTATAAGGTATTTAAAGGCTCAATAACGTCCACACTTAGGAGTTGTTTTAACCATGTACTTAAAGGGGGAGAAACACCTGTATCCTGGAGACAGGCTATAATCTCGGTGATACCAAAAGCAGGCAAAGATAAAACAGAATGTAGCTCCTACAGGCCTATCTCGGTACTCAATATAGACTACAGACTGTTCACTTCAATAATGGCAAAAAGACTAGAAGACATACTTCCGGATATAATAGACACAGACCAATGTGGTTTCATTAAAAATAGGCAGACACAGGATAATGTCAGGCGTGCACTATTCCTGATAGACAATATGAGTAAGAACAATGCTAAATCATTAGCAATTAGCCTGGACGCGGAGAAAGCGTTCGATGCTTGTCGCTGGGAGTTCCTATACATGGTACTGCAACGTCTTGGATTTAAAGAACAAATTGTAAACTGTCTCAGATCCCTGTACTACCAACCGACTGCCCGAATCAAAATAAATGGCAGCCTGTCAAACACAATCAAGTTGGAACGTGGTTGCCGCCAAGGCTGTAACTTAAGCCCCGCCCTCTTTGCACTATTCATAGAAGCACTTGCTCAAACAATAAGGGAGGATGACTCTATAATAGGAATTTCAATGAAAGGATCAGCCTCGGAACATAAAATTAGCCTATATGCCGATGACGTATTGGTGACACTTTCCGACCCAGAGACCAGTCTGCCAAAGCTCATGGCCTGTCTGGAAATATATGGTACATACTCCGGATACAAACTGAACATAGACAAAACCCAAGTCCTTTCATTTAACTATTCACCCCATGAGGATATACGAAATAAATACAACTTTAAATGGAGCGCAAAAACAATTAGATATCTGGGTATTAATATACCGAAAGACCTGACAAATATCTATAGTGAAAACTATGATCTCATCACAAAAGAAATACAATCAGATTTGGACAGATGGGCCCCCCTGGTGTTTGGTATGCATGATAGAATAGAAGCCGTAAAAATGAATATCCTGCCAAGATTACTATTCCTCTTTCAATCCTTACCGGTAGAAATACCAAAAAAACAATTTGACAACTGGAATAGGGCTATCTCCAGGTTCGTCTGGAGAGGTAAGAAACCCAGAGTACGTTTCAAAACATTACAGTTACCTAAAGATGAGGGAGGTATGTCTCTCCCATGCTTAGAAGACTATTATAAAGCAGCACAAATAAGATACTTAGTCTATTGGTGTAATCCGGAATACGATGCAAAATGGAAAGAAATTGAAATAAATCAATTGGATGTCCCCCTCCAGGCAGTACTGGGTGATAGGACTCTCATGAGGAAACACTCAGGAGAATTAAGTAAATGGACGAAAGTCCCTCTGAGCGTCTGGTTTAAGGAATGTAAGGACCAAAAGATAAATAAAGACGTACAGAGATTGAAATGGATAGCATATGATACGGATTTCAAACCAGCCCAGATGGATGCTAGATTCAAACGATGGATTTGGGATGGTATAACAACATATTGTCTGATCTCATCCAGTGCAGGCCTGGAAAGCTTCCAATATCTGAGAGACAAACACGATTTAGAAAAACAAGATTTGTATAGGTACCTACAGCTAAGGCACCATTTTGATAAGAACATAAAAACAGACAAACCTCAAACTGGCCTGATTTACATCTTTACTGAAGCTTATAAAGGCGAAACCACCAAGAAACTGATATCAAAGCTATATTCGAATATACAATCTGCTAAAAATCATTCCACAGCTTATATCAGACTTAAATGGGAAAAAGAGGCAAATCTAACCATCGCAGAGGAGGACTGGCTGAATATATGTGATATGATATCCACAACCACTAGTTCTGGCCTATGGAGAGAATTCTCATGGAAAAACATGATTAGGTTCTTCATTACACCGAAAATAAAAAGCCTACAGAGTGGGACACAGGAAGCAGGCAACTGTTGGAGAAAATGTAATAGTGCAATGGCTGACCACTTCCACGTATTCTGGGACTGCCCAATAATACAACGATTCTGGCTAGAGATAGTATCGGACATTAACACAATAATGGGTTTTGAGATTGAATTTGAATTTACAAAGGTTTACCTGTGTAACATACCAGAGGACCTTAATACCCCAGATAAATACCTTCTTAAAATATTGCTAGTGGCAGCAAAAAAGGCAATAACCAAGAAGTGGCTGGATAGAAGCCCGCCTAAGAAAGGAATGGACAGCCATTGTACGAAACATATACGAAATGGAGGAACTTACTTTCGCAGTTAGGATATGTACAGAAAAGTTTCACAGATACTGGTTGAAATGGATATTATACATGGGAATAGACATTTTGTAAAGGATCTGTATGAATGAATAAGAGGTGAACACTGTCATTATTCTGTCATTAATGATGTCATTATTGTATCTGTTGTGCTCAAATTTTTGTTTTATTTGTTTTGTCCACTGTTTACCCTTCGTTTCGTATTTTATTTTATTTTTAGGATTCTCTGTTTTCCCTCTGTTTTCTTTTTCACCTTCCGTCATTGTTTTTCATAATCTTGTACATTGATTTAATTTAAACAACCAAAAAGAATGGAATGCCGATGTATGGTTATCATGAACCCTGTAACTGGGAGCGAACTGACTAAAACGGACTGAAACTGCTCAAAGAGGGTTCCCCTACCCACCTGGAACTGTATGACCCGTAACACAATGAAAGTTGATAATAATGAATGTAACAAATGACTTGTAACAATTACAAAATGTACTGTGACGCCCGATGTGACCCGAAAATTCTGAATAAAAACAAAGTTTAAAAAAAAAAAAAAAACATTTTTTTGGCTGGCAAAATGATAACACCTTAAAGCAGTTACAACATGCATTTGAAAACAGTTTTTAATATTTCATAGAATTTTGTCTATGTCCCTCAAACTTATTTCTAATGGTTTGAGCCTCAATCACCTCTGATAGAACCAGTACGATACTGCCCCCTACTGTTTAACTCTGATAGAACCAGTACGATACTGCCCCCTACTGTTTAACTCTGATAGAACCAGTACGATACTGCCCCCTACTGTTTAACTCTGATAGAACCAGTACGATACTGCCCCCTACTGTTTAACTCTGATAGAACCAGTACGATACTGCCCCCTACTGTTTAACTCTGATAGAACCAGTACGATACTGCCCCCTACTGTTTAACTCTGATAGAACCAGTACAATACTGCCCCCTACTGTTTAACTCTGATAGAACCAGTACGATACTGCCCCCTACTGTTTAAGAATTATTACATCAGTCGGCCTCATGGTGGCGCTATAACAGCCCACTTTAAATTTCGCCTTATAAGTCTTGCACCGTAGGTCCTAATTTACAAAAGGCTCCGTCCAGATTGTTTCATGACTCACCCTCGTTAGCCTTGTTAGTCGAGTCTTGTGATGGAAGTTCAGCTCCTGCATAAGGAGAGGCTCCAGCAGGGGGCACTGGAAAAGCTGCACATTAAAAAGAAACATATTAGTGTTACAAATTACCGCAGGCAGCCAGGCAATGTCTGTGAATTTGCGCCAACCACTTCCGGCCCACACAGCCCAATACAACGAGAGGAGCAAAACGTTCTACGAGCAGCAGCCGACATGTGTTAGGTTTCACATAAGCGGTAATATGGCTGGCACGATGCGATCAGAAATCACAAAAACAACAACTTTGGAGTATTTTTCGGAGAAAACGAGCAGCAAAGAAACGACAATGAGAGGATCCTTATGGGAGGAGCGCGCATTGTTCCTCATGATGGGAAGAACATAGGCGCTGTCTAGCAGCCTGGGGGCGCTGTCTAGCAGCCTGGGGGCGCTGTCTAGCAGCCTGGGGGCCTGTCTAGCAGCCTGGGGGCGCTGTCTAGCAGCCTGGGGGCCTGTCTAGCAGCCTGGGGGTGCTGTCTAGCAGCCTGGAGGCCTGTCTAACAGCCTGGAGGCCTGTCTAACAGCCTGGGGGCCTGTCTAGCAGCCTGGGAGCACTGTCTAGCAGCCAGGGAGCGCTGTCTAGCAGCCTGGGGGACTGTCTAGCAGCCTGGGGGACTGTCTAGCAGCCTGGGGGCGCTGTCTAGCAGCCTGGGGGCCTGTCTAGCAGCCTGGGGGCGCTGTCTAGCAGCCTGGGGGCACTGTCAAGCAGCCTGGGGGCCTATCTAGCAGCCTGGCCAGCAAGGAAGGTTAGTGTTGAGCTTTGGCTGCTTGGTATTGATATAAACCTTACAACCCGCCATCTGACGGGTATGGCGACCTACGGGGTTAAATCTTAACCCGTCATCTGACGGGTTCCGAAGCGTTTTGGCGACATGAGTGTTAAAACATTTTTTGGCTGGCAAAATGATAACACCTTAAAGCAGTTACAACATGCATTTTAAAACAGTTTTTAATATTTCATAGAATATTGTCTATGTCCCTCAAAATTATTTCTAATGGTTTGAGCCTCAATCACCTCTGATAGAACCAGTACGATACTGCCCCCTACTGTTTAACTCTGATAGAACCAGTACGATACTGCCCCCTACTGTTTAACTCTGATAGAACCAGTACGATACTGCCCCCTACTGTTTAACTCTGATAGAACCAGTACAATACTGCCCCTACTGTTTAACTCTGATAGAACCAGTACGATACTGCCCCCTACTGTTTAACTCTGACCGAACCAGTACGATACGGCCCCCACTGTTTACCTCTGACAGAACCAGTACGATACTGCCCCCGACTGTTAACTCTGACAGAACCAGTACGATACTGCCCCCTACTGTTTAACTCTGATAGAACCAGTACGATACTGCCCCCTACTGTTTAACTCTGATAGAACCAGTACGATACTGCCCCCTACTGTTTAACTCTGATATAACCAGTACGATACTGCCCCATACTGTTTAACTCTGACAGAACCAGTACGATACTGCCCCCTACTGTTTACCTCTGACAGAACCTGTACGATACTGCCCCCTACTGTTTAACTCTGATAGAACCAGTACGATACTGCCCCCTACTGTTTAACTCTGATATAACCAGTACGATACTGCCCCCTACTGTTTACCTCTGACAGAACCTGTACGATACTGCCCCCTACTGTTTAACTCTGATAGAACCAGTACGATACTGCCCCCTACTGTTTAAGAATTATTACATCAGTCGGCCTCATGGTGGCGCTATAACAGCCCACTTTAAATTTCGCCTTATAAGTCTTGCACCGTAGGTCCTAATTTACAAAAGGCTCCGTCCGGATTGTTTCATGACTCACCCTCGTTAGCCTTGTTAGTCGAGTCTTGTGATGGAAGTTCAGCTCCTGCATAAGGAGAGGCTCCAGCAGGGGGCACTGGAAAAGCTGCACATTAAAAAGAAACATATTAGTGTTACAAATTACCGCAGGCAGCCAGGCAATGTCTGTGAATTTGCGCCAACCACTTCCGGCCCACACAGCCCAATACAACGAGAGGAGCAAAACATTCTACGAGCAGCAGCCGACATGTGTTAGGTTTCACATAAGCGGTAATATGGCTGGCACGATGCGATCAGAAATCACAAAAACAACAACTTTGGAGTATTTTTCGGAGAAAACGAGCAGCAAAGAAACGACAATGAGAGGATCCTTATGGGAGGAGCGCGCATTGTTCCTCATGATGGGAAGAACATAGGCGCTGTCTAGCAGCCTGGGGGGCGCTGTCTAGCAGCCTGGGGGCGCTGTCTAGCAGCCTGGGGGCCTGTCTAGAAGCCTGGGGGCGCTGTCTAGCAGCCTGGGGGCCTGTCTAGCAGCCTGGGGGTGCTGTCTAGCAGCCTGGAGGCCTGTCTAACAGCCTGGAGGCCTGTCTAACAGCCTGGGGGCCTGTCTAGCAGCCTGGGAGCACTGTCTAGCAGCCAGGGAGCGCTGTCTAGCAGCCTGGAGGCCTGTCTAGCAGCCTGGGGGACTGTCTAGCAGCCTGGGGGCGCTGTCTAGCAGCCTGGGGGCCTGTCTAGCAGCCTGGGGGCGCTGTCTAGCAGCCTGGGGGCACTGTCAAGCAGCCTGGGGGCCTATCTAGCAGCCTGGCCAGCAAGGAAGGTTAGTGTTGAGCTTTGGCTGCTTGGTATTGATATAAACCTTACAACCCGCCATCTGACGGGTATGGCGACCTTCGGGGTTAAATCTTAACCCGTCATCTGACGGGTTCCGAAGCGTTTTGGCGACATGAGTGTTAAAACATTTTTTGGCTGGCAAAATGATAACACCTTAAAGCAGTTACAACATGCATTTTAAAACAGTTTTTAATATTTCATAGAATATTGTCTATGTCCCTCAAAATTATTTCTAATGGTTTGAGCCTCAATCACCTCTGATAGAACCAGTACGATACTGCCCCCTACTGTTTAACTCTGATAGAACCAGTACGATACTGCCCCCTACTGTTTAACTCTGATAGAACCAGTACAATACTGCCCCTACTGTTTAACTCTGATAGAACCAGTACGATACTGCCCCCTACTGTTTAACTCTGACCGAACCAGTACGATACGGCCCCCACTGTTTACCTCTGACAGAACCAGTACGATACTGCCCCCGACTGTTAACTCTGACAGAACCAGTACGATACTGCCCCCTACTGTTTAACTCTGATAGAACCAGTACGATACTGCCCCCTACTGTTTAACTCTGATAGAACCAGTACGATACTGCCCCCTACTGTTTAACTATGATAGAACCAGTACGATACTGCCCCCTACTGTTTAACTCTGATATAACCAGTACGATACTGCCCCCTACTGTTTAACTCTGATATAACCAGTACGATACTGCCCCCTACTGTTTAACTCTGATAGAACCAGTACGATACTGCCCCCTACTGTTTAACTCTGATAGAACCAGTACGATACTGCCCCCTACTGTTTAACTCTGACAGAACCAGTACGATACTGCCCCCTACTGTTTAACTCTGACAGAACCAGTACGATACTGCCCCCTACTGTTTAACTCTGATAGAACCAGTACGATACTGCCCCCTACTGTTTAACTCTGATAGAACCAGTACGATACTGCCCCCTACTGTTTAACTCTGATAGAACCAGTACGATACTGCCCCCTACTGTTTAACTCTGATATAACCAGTACGATACTGCCCCATACTGTTTAACTCTGACAGAACCAGTACGATATTGCCCCCTACTGTTTACCTCTGACAGAACCTGTACGATACTGCCCCCTACTGTTTAACTCTGATAGAACCAGTACGATACTGCCCCCTACTGTTTAACTCTGATATAACCAGTACGATACTGCCCCCTACTGTTTACCTCTGACAGAACCTGTACGATACTGCCCCCTACTGTTTAACTCTGATAGAACCAGTACGATACTGTCCCCTACTGTTTACCTCTGACAGAACCTGTACGATACTGCCCCCTACTGTTTAACTCTGATAGAACCAGTACGATACTGCCCCCTACTGTTTACCTCTGACAGAACCTGTACGATACTGCCCCCTACTGTTTAACTCTGATAGAACCAGTACGATACTGCCCCCTACTGTTTAACTCTGATATAACCAGTACGATACTGCCCCCTACTGTTTACCTCTGACAGAACCTGTACGATACTGCCCCCTACTGTTTAACTCTGATAGAACCAGTACGATACTGCCCCCTACTGTTTACCTCTGACAGAACCTGTACGATACTGCCCCCTACTGTTTAACTCTGATAGAACCAGTACGATACTGCCCCCTACTGTTTAACTCTGATATAACCAGTACGATACTGCCCCCTACTGTTTAACTCTGATATAACCAGTACGATACTGCCCCCTACTGTTTAACTCTGATAGAACCAGTACGATACTGACCCCTACTGTTTAACTCTGATAGAACCAGTACAATACAGCCCCCTACTGTTTAACTCTGACAGAACCAGTACGATACTGCCCCTACTGTTTAACTCTGACAGAACCAGTACGATACTGCCCCCTACTGTTTAACTCTGAAAGAACCAGTACGATACTGCCCCCTACTGTTTAACTCTGATAGAACCAGTACAATACTGCCCCCTACTGTTTAACTCTGATAGAACCAGTACGATACTGCCCCCTACTGTTTAACTCTGATAGAACCAGTACAATACTGCCCCCTACTTTTTAACTCTGATATAACCAGTACGATACTGCCCCCTACTGTTTAACTCTGACAGAACCAGTACGATACTGCCCCCTACTGTTTACCTCTGACAGAACCTGTACGATACTGCCCCCTACTGTTTAACTCTGATAGAACCAGTACGATACTGCCCCCTACTGTTTAACTCTGATATAACCAGTACGATACTGCCCCCTACTGTTTACCTCTGACAGAACCTGTACGATACTGCCCCCTACTGTTTAACTCTGATAGAACCAGTACGATACTGCCCCTACTGTTTACCTCTGACAGAACCTGTACGATACTGCCCCCTACTGTTTAACTCTGATAGAACCAGTACGAGACTGCCCCCTACTGTTTAACTCTGATATAACCAGTACGTTACTGCCCCCTACTGTTTAACTCTGATATAACCAGTACGATACTGCCCCCTACTGTTTAACTCTGATAGAACCAGTACGATACTGCCCTCTACTGTTTAACTCTGATAGAACCAGTACGATACTGCCCCCTACTGTTTAACTCTGATAGAACCAGTACAATACTGCCCCCTACTGTTTAACTCTGACAGAACCAGTACGATACTGCCCCCTACTGTTTAACTCTGACAAAACCAGTACGATACTGCCCCCTACTGTTTAACTCTGATAGAACCAGTACAATACTGCCCCCTACTGTTTAACTCTGATAGAACGAGTACGATACTGCCCCCTACTGTTTAACTCTGACAGAACCAGTACGATACTGCCCCCTACTGTTTACCTCTGACAGAACCTGTACGATACTGCCCCCTACTGTTTAACTCTGATAGAACCAGTACAATACTGCCCCTACTGTTTAACTCTGATAGAACCAGTACGATACTGCCCCCTACTGTTTAACTCTGACAGAACCAGTACGATACTGCCCCCTACTGTTTACCTCTGATAGAACCAGTATGATACTGCCCCCTCCTGTTTAACTCTGACAGAACCAGTACGATACTGCACCCTACTGTTTAACTCTGATAGAACCAGTACGATACTGCCCCCTACTGTTTAACTCTGATAGAACCAGTACAATACTGCCCCCTACTAATTAACTCTGATATAACCAGTACGATACTGCCCCCTACTGTTTAACTCTCACAGAACCAGTACGATACTGCCCCCTACTGTTTACCTCTGACAGAACCTGTACGATACTGCCCCCTACTGTTTAACTCTGATAGAACCAGTACGATACTGCCCCCTACCGTTTAACTCTGATATAACCAGTACGATACTGCCCCCTACTGTTTACCTCTGACAGAACCTGTACGATACTGCCCCCTACTGTTTAACTCTGATAGAACCAGTACGATACTGCCCCTACTGTTTACCTCTGACAGAACCTGTATGATACTGCCCCCTACTGTTTAACTCTGATAGAACCAGTACGAGACTGCCCCCTACTGTTTAACTCTGATAGAACCAGTACGATACTGCCCCCTACTGTTTAACTCTGACAGAACCAGTACGATACTGCCCCCTACTGTTTACCTCTGACAGAACCTGTATGATACTGCCCCCTACTGTTTAACTCTGATAGAACCAGTACGATACTGCCCCTACTGTTTAACTCTGATAGAACCAGTACGATACTGCCCCCTACTGTTTAACTCTGACAGAACCAGTACGATACTGCCCCCTACTGTTTACCTCTGATAGAACCAGTATGATACTG
Organism: Electrona antarctica; assembly: GCF_951216825.1. Lineage (NCBI taxonomy): Eukaryota > Metazoa > Chordata > Actinopteri > Myctophiformes > Myctophidae > Electrona > Electrona antarctica. The sequence continues at coordinate 47,890,645 of NC_136811.1, read as the reverse complement.
CCCCCTCCTGTTTAACTCTGACAGAACCAGTACGATACTGCACCCTACTGTTTAACTCTGATAGAACCAGTACGATACTGCCCCCTACTGTTTAACTCTGATAGAACCAGTACAATACTGCCCCCTACTGTTTAACTCTGATATAACCAGTACGATACTGCCCCCTACTGTTTAACTCTGACAGAACCAGTACGATACTGCCCCCTACTGTTTACCTCTGACAGAACCTGTACGATACTGCCCCCTACTGTTTAACTCTGATAGAACCAGTACGATACTGCCCCCTACTGTTTAACTCTGATATAACCAGTACGATACTGCCCCCTACTGTTTACCTCTGACAGAACCTGTACGATACTGCCCCCTACTGTTTAACTCTGATAGAACCAGTACGATACTGCCCCTACTGTTTACCTCTGACAGAACCTGTACGATACTGCCCCCTACTGTTTAATTCTGATAGAACCAGTACGAGACTGCCCCCTACTGTTTAACTCTGATATAACCAGTACGATATTGCCCCCTACTGTTTAACTCTGATATAACCAGTACGATACTGCCCCCTACTGTTTAACTCTGATAGAACCAGTACGATACTGCCCCCTACTGTTTAACTCTGATAGAACCAGTACAATACTGCCCCCTACTGCTTAACTCTGACAGAACCAGTACGATACTGCCCCCTACTGTTTAACTCTGACAGAACCAGTACGATACTGCCCCCTACTGTTTAACTCTGATAGAACCAGTACAATACTGCCCCCTACTGTTTAACTCTGATAGAACCAGTACGATACTGCCCCCTACTGTTTAACTCTGACAGAACCAGTACGATACTGCCCCCTACTGTTTACCTCTGACAGAACCTGTATGATACTGCCCCCTCCTGTTTAACTCTGACAGAACCAGTACGATACTGCACCCTACTGTTTAACTCTGATAGAACCAGTACGATACTGCCCCCTACTGTTTAACTCTGATAGAACCAGTACAATACTGCCCCCTACTGTTTAACTCTGATATAACCAGTACGATACTGCCCCCTACTGTTTAACTCTGACAGAACCAGTACGATACTGCCCCCTACTGTTTACCTCTGACAGAACCTGTACGATACTGCCCCCTACTGTTTAACTCTGATAGAACCAGTACGATACTGCCCCCTACTGTTTAACTCTGATATAACCAGTACGATACTGCCCCCTACTGTTTACCTCTGACAGAACCTGTACGATACTGGCCCCTACTGTTTAACTCTGATAGAACCAGTACGATACTGCCCCTACTGTTTACCTCTGACAGAACCTGTACGATACTGCCCCCTACTGTTTAACTCTGATAGAACCAGTACGAGACTGCCCCCTACTGTTTAACTCTGATATAACCAGTACGATATTGCCCCCTACTGTTTAACTCTGATATAACCAGTACGATACTGCCCCCTACTGTTTAACTCTGATAGAACCAGTACGATACTGCCCCCTACTGTTTAACTCTGATAGAACCAGTACAATACTGCCCCCTACTGTTTAACTCTGACAGAACCAGTACGATACTGCCCCCTACTGTTTAACTCTGACAGAACCAGTACGATACTGCCCCCTACTGTTTAACTCTGATAGAACCAGTACAATACTGCCCCCTACTGTTTAACTCTGATAGAACCAGTACGATACTGACCCCTACTGTTTAACTCTGACAGAACCAGTACGATACTGCCCCCTACTGTTTACCTCTGACAGAACCTGTATGATACTGCCCCCTACTGTTTAACTCTGATAGAACCAGTACAATACTGCCCCCTACTGTTTAACTCTGATAGAACCAGTACGATACTGCCCCCTACTGTTTAATTCTGACAGAACCAGTACGATACTGCCCCCTACTGTTTACCTCTGATAGAACCAGTATGATACTGCCCCCTCCTGTTTAACTCTGACAGAACCAGTACGATACTGCACCCTACTGTTTAACTCTGATAGAACCAGTACGATACTGCCCCCTACTGTTTAACTCTGATAGAACCAGTACAATACTGCCCCCTACTGTTTAACTCTGATAGAACCAGTACGATACTGCCGCCTACTGTTTACCTCTGACAGAACCTGTATGATACTGCCCCCTACTGTTTAACTCTGATATAACCAGTACGATACTGCCCCCTACTGTTTAACTCTGATAGAACCAGTACGATACTGTCCCCTACTGTTTAACTCTGATATAACCAGTACGATACTGCTCCCTACTGTTTAACTCTGATAGAACCAGTACGATACTGCCCCCTACTGTTTAACTCTGACAGAACCAGTACGATACTGCACCCTACTGTTTAACTCTGATAGAACCAGTACGATACTGCCCCCTACTGTTTAACTCTGATAGAACCAGTACGATACTGCCCCCTACTGTTTAACTCTGATAGAACCAGTACAATACTGCCCCCTACTGTTTAACTCTGATAGAACCAGTACGATACTGCCCCCTACTGTTTAAGAATTATTACATCAGTCGGCCTCATGGTGGCGCTATAACAGCCCACTTTACATTCCGCCTTATAAGTCTTGCACCGTAGGTCCTAATTTACAAAAGGCTCCGTCCAGATTGTTTCATGACTCACCCTCGTTAGCCTTGTTAGTCGAGTCTTGTGATGGAAGTTCAGCTCCTGCATAAGGAGAGGCTCCAGCAGGGGGCACTGAAAAAGCTGCACAATAAAAAGAAACATATTAGTGTTACAAATTACCGCAGGCAGCCAGAAAATATCTGTGAATTTGCGCCAACCACTTCCGGCCCACACAGCCCAATGCAACGAGAGGAGCAAAACGTTTTACGAGCAGCAGCCGACATGTGTTAGGTTTCACATAAGCGGTAATATGGCTGGCACGATTTGATCAGAAATCACTGTTTACATCTGAACGTCAGGCGGTTTGGACTAAAACAACAACTTTGGAGTATTTTTCGGAGAAAACGAGCAGCAAAGAAACGACAATGAGAGGATCCTTATGGGAGGAGTGCGCATTGTTCCTCACGATGGGAAGAACGTAGGCGCTGTCTAGCAGCCTGGGGGCGCTGTCTAGCAGTCTGGGGGCCTGTCTAGAAGCCTGGGGCGCTGTCTAGCAGCCTGGGGGCCTGTCTAGCAGACTGGGGGTGCTGTCTAGCAGCCTGGAGGCCTGTCTAACAGCCTGGAGGCCTGTCTAGCAGCCTGGGGGCCTGTCTAGCAGCCTGGGGGCGCTGTCTAGCAGCCTGGGGGCGCTGTCTAGCAGCCTGGGGGCGCTGTCTAGCAGCCTGGGGGCGCTGTCTAGCAGCCTGGGAGCACTGTCTAGCAGCCAGGGAGCGCTGTCTAACAGCCTGGAGGCCTGTCTAGCAGCCTGGGGGCCTGTCTAGCAGCCTGGGGGCGCTGTCTAGCAGCCTGGGGGCGCTGTCTAGCAGCCTGGGGACGCTGTCTAGAAGCCTGGGGGCGCTGTCTAGCAGCCTGGGGGCGCTGTCTAGCAGCCTGGGGGCGCTGTGTCTAGCAGCCTGGGGGCGCTGTGTCTAGCAGCCTGGGGGCGCTGTCTAGCAGCCTGGGGGCCTGTTTAGAAGCCTGGGGGCCTGTTTAGAAGCCTGGGGGCGCTGTCTAGCAGCCTGGGGGCGCTGTCTAGAAGCCTGGGGGCGCTGTCTAGCAGCCTGGGGGTGCTGTCTAGAAGCCTGGGGGCGCTGTCTAGCAGCCTGGGGGCGCTGTGTCTAGCAGCCTGGGGGCGCTGTCTAGCAGCCTGGGGGCGCTGTCTAGCAGCCTGGGGGCCTATGTAGCAGCCTGGGCAGCAAGGAAGGTTAGTGTTGAGCTTTGGCTGCTTGGTATTGATATAAACCTTACAACCCGCCATCTGACGGGTATGGCGACCTTCGGGGTTAAATCTTAACCCGTCATCTGACGGGTTCCGAAGCGTTTTGGCGACATGAGTGTTAAAAACAAAATTGGCTGGCAATATGATGATAACACCTTAAAGCAGTTACAACATGCATTTTAAAACAGTTTTTAATATTTCATAGAACATTGTCTATGTCCCTCAAACTTATTTCTAATGGTTTGAGCCCCATCACCTCTGATAGAACCAGTACGATACTGCCCCCTACTGTTTAACTCTGATAGAACCAGTACGACACTGCCCCCTACTGTTTAACTCTGATAGAACCAGTACAATACTGCCCCTACTGTTTAACTCTGATAGAACCAGTACGATACTGCCCCATACTGTTTAACTCTGACTGAACCAGTACGATACGGCCCCCACTGTTTACCTCTGACAGAACCAGTACGATACTGCCCCCTACTGTTAACTCTGACAGAACCAGTACGATACTGCCCCCTACTGTTTAACTCTGATAGAACCAGTACGATACTGCCCCCTACTGTTTAACTCTGATAGAACCAGTATGATACTGCCCCCTACTGTTTAACTCTGATAGAACCAGTATGATACTGCCCCCTACTGTTTAACTCTGATAGAACCAGTACGATACTGCCCCCTACTGTTTAACTCTGATAGAACCAGTACGATACTGCCCCCTACTGTTTAACTCTGATAGAACCAGTACGATACTGCCCTCTACTGTTTAACTCTGATAGAACCAGTACGATACTGCCCCCTACTGTTTAACTCTGATAGAACAAGTACGATACTGCCCCCTACTGTTTAACTCTGATAGAACCAGTACGATACTGCCCCCTACTGTTTAACTCTGATAGAACCAGTACGATACTGCCCCCTACTGTTTAACTCTGATAGAACCAGTACAATACTGCCCCCTACTGTTTAACTCTGATATAACCAGTACGATACTGCCCCCTACTGTTTAACTCTGACAGAACCAGTACGATACTGCCCCCTACTGTTTACCTCTGACAGAACCTGTACGATACTGTCCCCTACTGTTTAACTCTGATAGAACCAGTACGATACTGCCCCCTACTGTTTAACTCTGACAGAACCAGTATGATACTGCCCCCTACTGTTTAACTCTGATAGAACCAGCTTCTGAAGCTGTTTTCATCATCATTTTTCGACCGCGGTCGAGATCATGGATGTCACAACGCCACGCCAGACTTTCCGGTCCTTCATTGCCATCCCCAGTTCCTGCTTACTGATGCATGTGTCCCTAGTGATGACATCAGGGAATGACAGTTTTCTACCTCTGGTCCGCCCTGAGGCAGGACTCCAGAGAAGAAGGGAAGATATAACCTCATTGTCAGTTCTGTAGCAGTGGCCGGAAAACTGTGTTCTTCTGGATCGGACTAGTGTAGAAACACGGGGAAGGTTGCCGTATAGATTAGATTAGTCGATGGGTGGCTCTTCCAAGACAGATTTTGCGCTCCCATTAGAAGGCGGGTGTAAGTGCCATCCAACTGTTTCTCTAATTTCTTTGAAAGTGTCCATGTCTCGGAGCCATAGAGTAGAATCGGCTCAACGTCGTCCTAAATATTTTTACTTTTAACATCTTACTAAGCTGGGATGACCAGATCTTATGCATGTCATTGCAGACTGACCAGCTGTTTTAGCTGCAGTACCACAATGTCCTGAGGTGGTGGGGGCGCTGATATGCAATTTATTTAATCTTTAGGTCATTATAATACTGATGCTAGATAAACCTAGGCTTGTTTCCATTCCCTGCCAGCTTGGAAAATCAACAATGTAAACAAAGTGGAACTGAAGACTGAAGAGGTGGAGGAATTATATAAAGTAGGGTGCTACTGATGACATCCGCATATGACCAAATCAGTTGAGCTGTTCTTGAGAGTAACCCCAATATGATGAGAAAGCCTGATTGTTCCAAATTGCGTATTTTGTGGGGATAGTAAAATACATAGGGGAGCCCAATAGACACTTTTTTTTCATTTTTTTCAAAAGTTGAATTTTATGTCATAGGTCCTTAATAAGTAATTTATTAGTGAATTAAAAATTCCCATCCACTTACATGGAAAAATGTGAAAACTCACATCAAGTATTTTTCTCTCAAAAACGCTGGAGCTACAGTTACAATTACAACACTTGGAGGGGAGGTTCATAATAATTATTAAAATGAATGTAAAGAATTATTACATCAGTCGGCCTCATGGTGGCGCTATAACAGCCCACTTTATATTTCGCCTTATAAGTCTTGCACCCTAGGTCCTAATTTACAAAAGGCTCCGTCCAGATTGTTTCATGACTCACCCTCGTTAGCCTTGTTAGTCGAGTCTTGTGATGGAAGTTCAGCTCCTGCATAAGGAGAGGAGGATGAAGTGTGAGTGGACATGGTAGAATGGTAACTGCTGCATTTATATAGCACCTTTAGGATTGTGCATTACATTCATCCATTCACACAGCGATGGTGGAGGAAACCATGCAAGGCACCAACCTGCTCATCGGGCGCAATTAGCCCTTTGCTAAACCCCACCCCAAAAGTGGTTGTCCAATGGCAATCCAAATAGTTTAGCAACTGTTGCTATGCAGGGCAAGCTTTCGTCACTTCATAGCTGTCAGTGTTATTTTTCATGGCTGTGTTGTTGAACACACACAGAGCTTAACGTCATGGCTGTGTTGTTGAACACATACACAGCTTAACGTCATGGCTGTGTTGTTGAACACACACACAGCTTAACGTCATGGCTGTGTTGTTGAACACACACACACAGCTTAACGTCATGGCTGTGTTGTTGAACACACACAGCTTAACGTCATGGCTGTGTTGAACACACACACAGCTTAACGTCATGGCTGTGTTGTTGAACACACACACACAGCTTAACGTCATGGCTGTGTTGTTGAACACACACACAGCTTAACGTCATGGCTGTGTTGTTGAACACATACACAGCTTAACGGCATGGCTGTGTTGTTGAACACATACACAGCTTAACGTCATGCTGTGTTGTTGAACACACACACAGCTTAACGTCCGGAAAGTTACACGACTGACCCACCCAGGTGATGCAATAATACTAATTGACTGTAGTCTGACCGTGCAACATGAAAACTCCCATCATACGGTCGTTAAAGTTGATTGTTGGATACTGTTTCTCTTCCTCACATGTGTCCAGTGCATAGCCTACTGCAGACCTGGTTGACTAGATTTAGAAGACATGTGTCCAGTGCATAGCCAGACATTTTGAAGCTCTTGCTACTGAAAATATATTATTTATATGGAGAAATGCAATCATTTAACATGCATCTCAATGGGTGAGAACTGAGAAGGACAGCTTGACCTGTCTCTTCGCTGCTAACGTGCCTATTGGACAAGGACAGGTTGGGGAGGGACTTAGCGAACGGCTAATTAAGGGTTCAGAGTCTTGTTCAAGGACACTTCGACACTAACTCTGGGGGAGCCCACAGGGATCTTACTGGCAACCTCACAGTTCCCAAGTGGCCACTCTACCCCTTCAATAAATAAATTAACAAATGAATGAATGAATGAATGAATGAACGAATGAACAAATGAACGAACGTACGAACGAACGAACGAACGGACGGACGGACGGAAGGACGGACGGACGGACGAACGAATGAATGAATGAATGATCTTACCAAGGTCCGCCAGCAGGCGGGGTTGGTGTTCCATGAGGGCATCATAAAATGCTGCCCGGGCGTTGGTTCCTCCTGGAACTACTGTTGATGTGTACAGAGTCCTCATTTGTTTCATGCTTGTCTTCTTAGCATTAATCTCGCTGTAGGTCTCATGGTTGACCCTGTCTCCTAGACTGTCTACTACAGCCATGACTGCGGACATCCTTTGGGTCAACTGTGCCTTGTGCTGCATCACAAATTGTGCTGTTTAAGAGAGAAAAAGAGTGGATGAAATTAGAGAATCCTATGAATGAAAAACAAAGCTCTCTGCATCTCCATATGCCCCACATACAAAGTAATGTAACATCTTGTACAATTATAGTTTTGTAATCAGATATTGAGGATGTACAGTAGGGATGTCCCGATCACGTTCGTTTTGCTCCCCATCCGATTCCGATTATTTGAAAATGACCCGATTTCTGATCGCGTGATCGGATCGAGACAACCCTACTGTACAGCCCTGGTAAACAGAAGGTAGCACCAGCTACCAACCTACTGTACAGCCCTGGTAAACAGGAGGTAGCACCAGCTACCAACCTACTGTACAGCCCTGGTAAACAGAAGGTAGCACCAGCTACCAACCTACTGTACAGCCCTGGTGAACAGGAGGTAGCACCAGCTACCAACCTACTGTACAGCCCTGGTGAACAGGAGGTAGCACCAGCTACCAACCTACTGTACAACCCTGGTAAACAGAAGGTAGCACCAGCTACCAACCTACTGTACAGCCCTGGTGAACAGGAGGTAGCACCAGCTACCAACCTACTGTACAGCACTGGTGAACAGGAGGTAGCACCAGCTACCAACCTACTGTACAGCCCTGGTGAACAGAAGGTAGCACCAGCTACCAACCTACTGTACAGCCCTGGTGAACAGAAGGTAGCACCAGCTACCAACCTACTGTACAGCCCTGGTAAACAGAAGGTAGCACCAACCTACTGTACAGCCCTGGTGAACAGGAGGTAGCACCAGCTACCAACCTACTGTACAGCCCTGGTAAACCGAAGGTAGCACCAGCTACCAACCTACTCACTGGTCACCTCGAACACTGAACTGAGGACAGAAATAAAACACTCACCTTTTTTGGATTTTCTGGATTTTTCTGCATCCATTGCTTCTGAAGTCAAGTCATTATCAGCATTCTGTTGGATACAGTCATGTTATTTCAATCCTAACCAGTCTGAGTGATATTGATCACATACTTTCTCACATGATACAGAGTGATGATCATAATACGGTAATAATAAATATCAGTCAATGTGGAAACAATTAGTACGATAATATATATATTTATAATCCTAACCCTACTACAAAGCACGGGGAGAACATCACATCTAATTCATTGCGTTGCCATAAAGTCTAATACCACCGAGACAAACGTTGAATAAGACTGGAATAAGTTAAAGCTGTGAGTGCATTAGTAACCAACAGTACCGTGGTCCACCATGTTCAATTCATCATAACATTTAGAGACGCACAAATAAACTGTGTAAAGCTGTGAGTGCATTAGTAACCAACAGTACCGTGGTCTGTGGACCTGATGCTGAGGCTGATTGGTCCATGGTCTGTGGACCTGATGCTGAGGCTGATGCTGATTGGTCCATGGTCTGTGGACCTGATGCTGAGGCTGATGCTGATTGGTCCATTGTGGGTTTGATTGATGCCACGGAGTGGAGCGACAGCAGCTAGCACTGAATAACCTGTATGCAGTGTTTTTTATGGTACAATCATTACTGTTACTGTAACTAATTAACCTGTATGTACAATCATTACTGTAACTCATTAACCTGTATGTACAATCATTACTGTAACTAATTAACCTGTATGTACAATCATTACTGTAACTAATTAACCTGTATGTACAAGCATTACTGTAAATAATTAACCTGTATGTACAATCATTACTGTAACTAATTAACCTGTATGTACAATCATTACTGTTACTAATTAACCTGTATGTACAATCATTACTGTAACTAATTAACCTGTATGTACAATCATTACTGTAACTAATTAACCTGTATGTATTATTCACTTCACTATGTAGTTGTTCTGTCCCCTGTACCATGTTGATCTGTTCCTGTAGTGTACTGTATTGTATTGCGTTTGTGTATGGACATAGTGTTGGGTGCTAGCACATATGCACACATGGCATCAACGCATGGTGTTGTGTGCTGGCACACTACACTCTGTCTTTCTTTTATCTGTATTGTATTGTGTTTTTGTACGGACAGTGTTGGGTGCTAGCACATTGCACACATGGCATCAACGCATGGTGTTGTGTGCTGGCACACAACACATCATACATTTGTTAAGAGCCTGCCCAGGGACTACAGATGGAAATTAGCTTTGGCTAACTCTGGCCCATTTACATTGAGGTGAAAACTGACATGTTGATTAATGAGCTTTGTCCCTGTCAAATAAATAAATAAATAAATAAATAAATAAATAAATAAATAAATAAATAAATAAATAAATAAATAAATAAATAAATAAATAAATAAATAAATAAATAAATAAATAAATAAATAAATAAATAAATAAATAAATAAATAAACAAACCTGTATGTACTATCATAGTGTTGCTGTAATTCATACATGGGCAACTGGCGGCCCGGGGTCCAAATGCGGCCCCCACCATCACATAATACGGCCCACAGGTTAATATCAGAATACTGATATATTTCAGCTGTTGCATTTCCAAATATGAAAACATGACCTGCATTAATTACTTCAGTCTAGATGTAGCTTAATGACTAGTATTATTAAAATGTTATTGAGTTTTTTGTGTCCAATGTATTTGTGTTTAGTTCATAAAGTTAACATAACTATAACTAAATGCATTTGAAATTAAATATAAAGGTTACTTATCAGGATTCCAATTCAAAAATAGCATAAAAATAATTCAGGATTTGAATTCAAATATAGCAAAAATAGCTGATCTAAAAATACCTGATCAAAAATAGCTGATCTAAATATAGCTGATCAAAAATAGCTGATCAAAAATGATCAGCTATTTTTTGCTACAACAGAAATATGCATCTGGAGAGAGTGTGGAAATATAGTGGCCCTCGCCATCGTCAAAGTTGCACCACCCCTGCTGTAACTAATTAAACTGTATGTACAATCATTACTGTTATTTAGGGATTCAAATTATCAAATAATTAATTAATTGATCATTGATAACCCTATCGAACACACACACACACACACACACACACACACACACACACACACACACACACACACACACACACACACACACACACACACACACACACACACACACACACACACACACACACACACACACACACACACACACACACAATGATATAACCGCATCATTTTCAATTCATTGTTAAAGGACAACTTTTTAAAACATGAACAAGGTTCATGTTTTATTTTAGGTTGTTATTAGAGAAAGTAAAACATGAGTGTTGCTGCTTTCTTTCGTTTTAGGGATTTTAGATGTTTTTGACAGTGGTGCGGGGGCATTCGAACACAGGGGTAAATATGTCTTTTTTTTTTACACAATTTTATAGCGATTGTTTTTCTTCATTATTTACTATAGTCCTACTAGACCACAGGAAATTACATCTGGCCACCAAAGATCACAGGATCTACTGAATGTGAAGGGGGAGACAAACTGACATGTTGAGCCATGCAACACAGTATGGCCTCCCCCTATGTAGACACATACCTCCCCATGTATCCCCCTCTATAGAGCCATGCAACACAGTATGGCCTCCCCCTATGTAGACACATACCTCCCCATGTATCCCCCTCTATAGAGCCATGCAACACAGTATGGCCTCCCCCTATGTAGACACATACCTCCCCCATGTATCCCCCTCTATAGAGCCATGCAACACAGTATGGCCTCCCCCTATGTAGACACATACCTCCCCCATGTATCCCCCTCTATAGAGCCATGCAACACAGTATGGCCTCCCCCTATGTAGACACATACCTCCCCATGTATCCCCCTCTATAGAGCCATGCAACACAGTATGGCCTCCCCCTATGTAGACACATACCTCCCCCATGTATCCCCCCTATAGAGCCATGCAACACAGTATGGCCTCCCCCTATGTAGACACATACCTCCCCCATGTATCCCCCTCTATAGAGCCATGCAACACAGTATGGCCTCCCCCTATGTAGACACATACCTCCCCCATGTATCCCCCTCTATAGAGCCATGCAACACAGTATGGCCTCCCCCTATGTAGACACATACCTCCCCCATGTATCCCCCCTATAGAGCCATGCAACACAGTATGGCCTCCCCCTATGTAGACACATACCTCCCCCATGTATCCCCCTCTATAGAGCCATGTAACACAGTATGGCCTCCCCCTATGTAGACACATACCTCCCCCATGTATCCCCCTCTATAGAGCCATGCAACACAGTATGGCCTCCCCCTATGTAGACACATACCTCCCCCATGTATCCCCCTCTATAGAGCCATGCAACACAGTATGGCCTCCCCCTATGTAGACACATACCTCCCCCATGTATCCCCCCTATAGAGCCATGCAACACAGTATGGCCTCCCCCTATGTAGACACATACCTCCCCCATGTATCCCCCTCTATAGAGCCATGCAACACAGTATGGCCTCCCCCTATGTAGACACATACCTCCCCCATGTATCCCCCTCTATAGAGCCATACAACACAGTATGGCCTCCCCCTATGTAGACACATACCTCCCCCATGTATCCCCCTCTATAGAGCCATGCAACACAGTATGACCTCCCCCTATGTAGACACATACCTCCCCATGTATCCCCCTCTATAGAGCCATACAACACAGTATGGCCTCCCCCTATGTAGACACATACCTCCCCCATGTATCCCCCTCTATAGAGCCATGCAACACAGTATGGCCTCCCCCTATGTAGACACATACCTCCCCCATGTATCCCCCTCTATAGAGCCATGCAACACAGTATGGCCTCCCCCTATGTAGACACATACCTCCCCCATGTATCCCCCTCTATAGAGCCATGCAACACAGTATGGCTTCCCCCTATGTAGACACATACCTCCCCCATGTATCCCCCTCTATAGAGCCATGCAACACAGTATGGCCTCCCCCTATGTAGACACATACCTCCCCCATGTATCCCCCTCTATAGAGCCATGCAACACAGTATGGCTTCCCCCTATGTAGACACATACCTCCCCCATGTATCCCCCTCTATAGAGCCATGCAACACAGTATGGCTTCCCCCTATGTAGACACATACCTCCCCCATGTATCCCCCTCTATAGAGCCATGCAACACAGTATGGCCTCCCCCTATGTAGACACATACCTCCCCCATGTATCCCCCTCTATAGAGCCATGCAACACAGTATGGCCTCCCCCTATGTAGACACATACCTCCCCCATGTATCCCCCTCTATAGACACACCCCCTATAGTACCCCCCTATAGGGGGTTAGGGTACTAAAACAGGGGGTGTGTCTATAGATCAGGAGGTAACAGGGGGGGATGTCTATAGATCAGGAGGTAACGGGGGGGATGTCTATAGATCAGGAGGTAACAGGGGGGGGATGTCTATAGATCAGGAGGTAACGGGGGGATGTCTATAGATCAGGAGGTAACAGGGGGGGGATGTCTATAGGTCAGGAGGTAACAGGGGGGGATGTCTATAGGTCAGGAGGTAACAGGGGGTGTGTCTATAGATCAGGAGGTAACGGAGGGGATGTCTATAGGTCAGGAGGTAACAGGGGGTGTGTCTATAGGTCAGGAGGTAACAGGGGGGGATGTCTATAGGTCAGGAGGTAACAGGGGGGGATGTCTATAGGTCAGGAGGTAACAGGGGGGGGATGTCTATAGGTCAGGGGGTAACAGGGGGTGTGTCTATAGATCAGGAGGTAACAGGGGGTGTGTCTATATATCAGGAGGTAACAGGGGGGGATGTCTATAGATCAGGAGGTAACAGGGGGTGTGTCTATAGGTCAGGAGGTAACAGGGGGGGATGTCTATAGGTCAGGAGGTAACAGGGGGGGATGTCTATAGGTCAGGAGGTAACAGGGGGGGATGTCTATAGGTCAGGGGGTAACAGGGGGTGTGTCTATAGATCAGGAGGTAACAGGGGGTGTGTCTATATATCAGGAGGTAACAGGGGGGGATGTCTATAGATCAGGAGGTAACAGGGGGTGTGTCTATAGGTCAGGAGGTAACAGGGGGGGTGTCTATAGATCAGGAGGTAACAGGGGGTGTGTCTATATATCAGGAGGTAACAGGGGGGGATGTCTATAGATCAGGAGGTAACAGGGGGTGTGTCTATAGGTCAGGAGGTAACAGGGGGGTGTCTATAGATCAGGAGGTAACAGGGGGGGATGTCTATAGATCAGGAGGTAACAGGGGGGGATGTCTATAGATCAGGAGGTAACAGGGGGGGATGTCTATAGGTCAGGAGGTAACAGGGGGGATGTCTATAGATCAGGAGGTAACAGGGGGTGTGTCTATAGGTCAGGAGGTAACAGGGGGGTGTCTATAGGTCAGGAGGTAACAGGGGGGGATGTCTATAGGTCAGGAGGTAACAGGGGGGGATGTCTATAGGTCAGGAGGTAACAGGGGGGATGTCTATAGATCAGGAGGTAACGGGGGGGATGTCTATAGGTCAGGAGGTAACAGGGGGGGATGTCTATAGGTCAGGAGGTAACAGGGGGGATGTCTATAGGTCAGGAGGTAACAGGGGGTGTGTCTATAGGTCAGGAGGTAACAGGGGGGATGTCTATAGATCAGGAGGTAACGGGGGGGATGTCTATAGGTCAGGAGGTAACAGGGGGGATGTCTATAGGTCAGGAGGTAACAGGGGGGGATGTCTATAGGTCAGGAGGTAACAGGGGGGGGATGTCTATAGGTCAGGAGGTAACATGGGGGATGTCTATAGGTCAGGAGGTAACAGGGGGGCTGTCTATAGGTCAGGAGGTAACAGGGGGGGTGTCTATAGGTCAGGAGGTAACAGGGGGGATGTCTATAGGTCAGGAGGTAACAGGGGGGGCTGTCTATAGATCAGGAGGTAACAGGGGGGATGTCTATAGGTCAGGAGGTAACAGGGGGGGATGTCTATAGGTCAGGAGGTAACAGGGGGGGGATGTCTATAGATCAGGAGGTAACGGGGTGTGTCTATAGATCAGGAGGTAACAGGGGGTGTGTCTATAGATCAGGAGGTAACAGGGGGTGTGTCTATAGATCAGGAGGTAACAGGGGGTGTGTCTATAGATCAGGATGTAACAGGGGGTGTGTCTATAAATCAGGAGGTAACAGGGGGGGATGTCTATAGATCAGGAGGTAACAGGGGGTGTGTCTATAGGTCAGGAGGTAACAGGGGGGGTGTCTATAGATCAGGAGGTAACAGGGGGTGTGTCTATATATCAGGAGGTAACAGGGGGGGATGTCTATAGATCAGGAGGTAACAGGGGGTGTGTCTATAGGTCAGGAGGTAACAGGGGGGTGTCTATAGATCAGGAGGTAACAGGGGGGGATGTCTATAGGTCAGGAGGTAACGGGGTGTGTCTATAGATCAGGAGGTAACAGGGGGGGATGTCTATAGGTCAGGAGGTAACAGGGGGGATGTCTATAGATCAGGAGGTAACAGGGGGTGTGTCTATAGGTCAGGAGGTAACAGGGGGGTGTCTATAGGTCAGGAGGTAACAGGGGGGGATGTCTATAGGTCAGGAGGTAACAGGGGGGATGTCTATAGATCAGGAGGTAACGGGGGGGATGTCTATAGGTCAGGAGGTAACAGGGGGGGATGTCTATAGGTCAGGAGGTAACAGGGGGGGATGTCTATAGGTCAGGAGGTAACAGGGGGGGGATGTCTATAGGTCAGGAGGTAACATGGGGGATGTCTATAGGTCAGGAGGTAACAGGGGGGCTGTCTATAGGTCAGGAGGTAACAGGGGGGGTGTCTATAGGTCAGGAGGTAACAGGGGGGGATGTCTATAGGTCAGGAGGTAACAGGGGGGGCTGTCTATAGATCAGGAGGTAACAGGGGGGATGTCTATAGGTCAGGAGGTAACAGGGGGGGATGTCTATAGGTCAGGAGGTAACAGGGGGGGGATGTCTATAGATCAGGAGGTAACGGGGTGTGTCTATAGATCAGGAGGTAACAGGGGGTGTGTCTATAGATCAGGAGGTAACAGGGGGTGTGTCTATAGATCAGGAGGTAACAGGGGGTGTGTCTATAGATCAGGATGTAACAGGGGGTGTGTCTATAAATCAGGAGGTAACAGGGGGTGTGTCTATAGGTCAGGAGGTAACAGGGGGGATGTCTATAGGTCAGGAGGTAACAGGGGGGGATGTCTATAGGTCAGGAGGTAACAGGGGGGGATGTCTATAGGTCAGGAGGTAACAGGGGGGGGATGTCTATAGGTCAGGAGGTAACAGGGGGTGTGTCTATAGTTTTGGCTTCACTGCACTGGCTTCCGGTTGTTTTTAGGATTTATTTTAAAATTATTTTACTTGTTTATAAAGCTCTCAATGGTCTCGCACCTTCCTACCTACATGACTGCCTGCCTAAATATGTCCCAAACCGCCCCCCTAAGGTTTTCCACTGCTGGCCTGCTCTCTCTCTCTCTCTGTCTCTCATTAGCAGGCCGCAGTGCAGCACTATCTCTCTCTCTCTGTTTCTGGCACAATAGCGCCACTTTTGGTAGTCATTGGTACTCGTGCTCATAGTGACATAGTCACATAGGTGAACACACGTACACGGACATTGCTGTTCGTTGGAGTGGTTGCACCACTCAAAAAAATGGCAACAAAAAAATACGGGGAAGCAGCTTTTTGCTTCTACGGGCCGACGGCGTGGAACAAACTCCCACTGTACCTTCGACAGGCAGCCTCTGTAGACATTTATAAAGCGCAGCTCAAGGCCCACTTCTTGCTTTTAATTGATCTTTTAATTTTGTGTTATTCATGTCCTCACTGTATTGCATTACTGCTCTTGTTTTTTAATGTTTATGCATTGCTTTTATTTTATTTTTTTCTCCATTGCTCTGTAAAGCACTTTGAGCTGCATTTCATGTCATGAAAGGTGCTATACAAATAAAGTTGTATTATTATTATTATTATAGGTCAACTATACTATAAAACATTGATAATAGTTTGAGTTTGTGTATAAATATACAGTGTAATACAGTAGCAGTGGAACACTGATAATAGTTTGTGTACAGTAATAATGTACAGTGTAATACAGTAGCAGTGGAACACTGATAATAGTTTGTGTTAGGCTCAGGATGGTGAATTGACATCCAGATGAAATCAAAGAGACATTTTACCTTCATAGAGGAGACGACATCGGGGTCATCAGAGGGTCTTCATCCCTCCTCTCAAACTGGGAAGAACATATGTGGTGTTTCCCCTGGAAGAGTCAGGAAGAGGAACACAGACCATGAACACTGGACTAGGAACACAGACCATGAACACTGGACTAGGAACACAGACCATGAACACTGGACTAGGAACACAGACCATGAACACTGGACTAGGAACACAGACCATGAACACTGGACTAGGAACACAGAGCATGAACACTGGACTAGGAACACAGACCATGAACACTGGACTAGCAACACTGACCATGAACACTGGACTAGGAACACACACCATGAACACTGGACTAGGAACACAGACCATGAACGGTGGACTAGAAACAGACCATGAACACTGGACTAGGAACACAGACCATGAACACTGGACTAGGAACACAAACCATAAACACTGGACTAGAAACACAGACCATGGACACTGGACTAGGAACACAGACCATGAACACTGGACTAGGAACACAGACCATGAACACTGGACTAGGAACACAGACCATGAACACTGGACTAGGAACACAGACCATGAACACTGGACTAGAAACACAGACCATGAACACTGGACTAGAAACACAGACCATGAACACTGGACTAGGAACACAGACCATGAACACTGGACTAGGAACACAGACCATGAACACTGGACTAGGAACACAGCCCATGAACACTGGACTAGCAACACAGACCATGAACACTGGACTAGGAACACAAACCATAAACACTGGACTAGAAACACAGACCATGGACACTGGACTAGGAACACAGACCATGAACACTGGACTAGGAACACAGACCATGAACACTGGACTAGGAACACAGACCATGAACACTGGACTAGGAACACAGACCATGAACACTGGACTAGGAACACAGCCCATGAACACTGGACTAGCAACACAGACCATGAACACTGGACTAGGAACACAAACCATAAACACTGGACTAGAAACACAGACCATGGACACTGGACTAGGAACACAGACCATGAACACTGGACTAGGAACACAGACCATGAACACTGTACTAGGAACACAGACCATGAACACTGGACTAGAAACACAGACCATGAACACTGGACTAGGAACACAGACCATGAACACTGGACTAGGAACACAGACCATGAACACTGGACTAGGAACACAGACCATGAACACTGGACTAGGAACACAGACCATGAACACTGGACTAGGAACACACACCATGAACACTGGACTAGGAACACAGACCATGAACGGTGGACTAGAAACAGACCATGAACACTGGACTAGGAACACAGACCATGAACACTGGACTAGGAACACAAACCATAAACACTGGACTAGAAACACAGACCATGGACACTGGACTAGGAACACAGACCATGAACACTGGACTAGGAACACAGACCATGAACACTGGACTAGGAACACAGACCATGAACACTGGACTAGGAACACAGACCATGAACACTGGACTAGAAACACAGACCATGAACACTGGACTAGAAACACAGACCATGAACACTGGACTAGGAACACAGACCATGAACACTGGACTAGGAACACAGACCATGAACACTGGTCTAGGAACACAAACCATAAACACTGGACTAGAAACACAGACCATGGACACTGGACTAGGAACACAGACCATGAACACTGGACTAGGAACACAGACCATGGACACTGGACTAGGAACACAGACCATGAACACTGGACTAGGAACACAGACCATGAACACTGGACTAGGAACACAGACCATGGACACTGGACTAGGAACACAGACCATGCACACTGGACTAGGAACACAGACCATGAACACTGGACTAGGAACACAGATCATGAACACTGGACTAGGAACACAAACCATAAACACTGGACTAGAAACACAGATCATGAACACTGGACTAGGAACACAAACCATGAACACTGGACTAGAAACACAGACCATGGACACTGGACTAGGAACACAGACCATGAACACTGGACTAGGAACACAGACCATGAACACTGGACTAGGAACACAGATCATGAACACTGGACTAGGAACACAAACCATAAACACTGGACTAGAAACACAGATCATGAACACTGGACTAGGAACACAAACCATAAACACTGGACTAGAAACACAGACCATGGACACTGGACTAGGAACACAGACCATGAACACTGGACTAGGAACACAGACCATGAACACAGGACTAGGAACACAAACCATAAACACTGGACTAGAAACACAGACCATGGACACTGGACTAGGAACACAGACCATGGACACTGGACTAGAAACACAGACCATGAACACTGGACTAGGAACACATACCATGAACACTGGACTAGGAACACAGACCATGAACACTGGACTAGGAACACAGACCATGAACACTGGACTAGGAACACAGACCATGAACACTGGACTAGCAACACTGACCATGAACACTGGACTAGGAACACAAACCATAAACACTGGACTAGAAACACAGACCATGGAAACTGGACTAGGAACACAGACCATGAACACTGGACTAGGAACACAGACCATGAACACTGGACTAGGAACACAGACCATGAACACTGGACTAGGAACACAGACCATGAACACTGGACTTGGAACACAGACCATGAACACTGGACTAGGAACACAGACCATGGACACTGGACTAGGAACACAGACCATGAACACTGGACTAGGAACACAGACCATGAACACTGGACTAGGAACACAGACCATGAACACTGGACTAGGAACACAGACCATGGACACTGGACTAGAAACACAGACCATGAACAATGTGGACTAGAAACACAGACCATGAACAATGTGGACTAGGACGAAAGTCACTCTCACCAAGATGGGGGGGGGGGATCGATAAACAATATATATGTTTTGACCCCTGGTCCCTCTGAGGACCCCTAGGGGCCCTGGACCCCCTGTCGAAGACCCCTGCCTCAGCCCATATGCTAATTGTCCAGAGAATGAATAAAGATTCACCCATTCTCACACACACACACACACACACACACACACACACACACACACACACACACACACACACACACACACACACGGAGCAATCAGGAGTTCAGAGTCTTGCTCAAGGACACTTTGACACTAACTCTGGGGGAGCCCACAGTGTAGTGAAATGAAAAATACGTTTTTCACACTTCTAGACCATATCCGTGGTCATCATATGGTCATACCTAACAATGGATGCCAAAAAAATGGGAAAGTTCTCATTTTTGTGTGTTTTTATATCAAACGTCCATAAAAATATATTTTGTATTACTTCCTGAAAACGAAAACGTGCTGCGTGATGACGTGTCGAGGCCCACAGCGATAAAAGCCAATAAAAATGAAGCTCACCCGTTTAATTCCCCATATCTCCGCATCCGTCCAGCACAGGCTGCACAGCTGCTACTGATTACAGAAATCTTCCGTTTGTATTCCCATTCAAGATAACATCCAGAGAGTGTATTACTCGGTTTCAACTTAATCATCACGCTAAAAAATGTATCTGAAAACATTATAGGGTAGAAATAAGCCACATAAGAGTAAACTGGTAAAGCTGGCTGACTATCTGATTTGTAAACAAACATCCACACGCTGTCCTGCGTAGCATAGCTACCGTCCCATCCCCTGAAGGGATGCGACGCTCTGATTGGTTCAGAAACTTCATAGCGGCGTTTCAACTTGAGACCGTCTGAAACTTCAAAATAAAATGTCCACCATTTCCGTTTCACTACGCCTTTAACATCACATTGTCAAATAACAACAACTAGTTGGAATGTGTGTGCATAATTTCACGGAAATCACATGCTGTGTTCAACATTTGAGGCATTTTGTTGGAAATGGGCAAATCCTGCAAACTTTGGTAGGCAATCTTAGCCAATGGGGATGGAATATGGGGAAGCGGCAGGGGCGGTATTGCAGTCGCTGTACCGCACTGTTGTGACGAAAAGAGAGTTGAGCCAGAAGGCAAAGCTCAAAGGAGCTCAAAGAAGAAAAACAACCAAAAATGTGTTGTAATCTGCCCTTTTTTTCTTCTTTCTAATTATTTGTTAGGCCCAAAAAATGGTGTTTGTTGTCATGATTTCTCACAACTCCAGTTGGCTTTGTACGAGGCTTAAAAGGTCTTTAAATTAATACTTTTTGAAATGTCTATGAGGAAAATGAACGGAGAATCATTTCCTGGGCCCTGGTAGGGGGCGGGGCTGCGACGCTCTATAGGCATATAGCCTACAATTGCAAATGGGCAAGCTATAGGCCTATGCTTGTCATTGTCACTTGGAAATAAAGGCGTGCAGTCCATTTATGCCTAAATATATTGTTTAAATATCACAGGGATTATAGGCATCTGATGTCACGCTGCGTTCCCCAATCATATTTCACAAGTGCGCTCGCATTTATATGTTTAACAAGCACCAGATATCTGAAAAGGTCAGATCTACAAGCTCACAACATGAGACCTATCAAACACATTCCGGCCAATCACACACTATGGGTGCGTGCGTGCGCGCGCGCGCTCGCGCACCGACACACACACACACACACACACACACACCCCCACACACACGCACCCACACAGAGCTGGGCATAGCATTTTAAAACACACTCATCTTGTCCCTGGCGGAGTCAAATTACGTGCGTGTGTACAGTGCAATAATCATACGCACAGCATATGAGTGCTGAGCCGAGTGGCCAAGGCTCCAAAAATGTGACAAGTCCAGAGATGCAAAGTTTGGGATCAGGAGTTCAGAGTCTTGCTCAAGGACACTTAGACAGTAACTCTGGGGGAGCCCACAGGGATCGAACCTTAACATCACATTGTCTAATAACAACAACTAGTTGGAATGTGTGTGCATAATTTCACGGAAATCACATGCTGTGTTCAACATTTGAGGCATTTTGTTGGAAATGGGCAAATCCTGCAAACTTTGGCAGGCAATCTTAGCCAATGGGGATGGAATATGGGGAAGCGGCAGGGGCGGTATTGCAGTCGCTGTACCGCACTGTTGTGACGAAAAGAGAGTTGAGCCAGAAGGCAAAGCTCAAAGGAGCTCAAAGAAGAAAAACAACCAAAAAGTCCTTTTCTTCTTTCTAATTATTAAACAAATAATTACAAAGAAGAAAAACAACCAAAAATGTGTTGTAATCTGCCGTTTTTTCTTATTTCTAATTATTTGTTCGGCCCAAAAAATGGTGTTTGTTGTCATGATTTCTCACAACTCCAGTTGGCTTTGTACGAGGCTTAAAACTAAAAGGTCTTTAAATAAATACTTTTTGAAATGTCTATGAGGAAAATGAACGGAGAATCATTTCCTGGGCCCTGGTAGGGGGCGGGGCTGCGACGCTCTATAGGCCTATAGCCTACAATTGCAAATAGGCAAGCTATAGGCCTATGCTTGTCATTGTCACTTGGAAATAAAGGCGTGCAGTCCATTTATGCCTAAATATATTGTTTAAATATCACAGTGATTATAGGCATCTGATGTCACGCTGCGCTCGCCAATCATATCGCACAAGTGCGCTCGCATATATATGTTTAACAAGCACCAGATATCTGAAAAGGTCAGATCTACAAGCTCACAACATGAGACCTATCAAACACATCATCATATATTACATCATCACATTCCGGCCAATCACACGCTATGGAGGCGTGCGCTCGCACGCACACACACGCACGCACACACCCACACAGAGCTGGGCATAGCAGGGCCTCAAAAGTGCAACATTTTAAAACACATATCTTGTCCCTGGCGGAGTCAAATTACGTGCGTGTGTACAGTGCAATAATCACACACACACACACACACACACACACACACACACACACACACACACACACACACACACACACACACACACACACACACACACACACACACACACACACACACACACACACACACACACACACACACACACACACACACACACACAAGATTGAGATTGTTTAGAAACTAACTGCCCCAACGAATACCGGACATCTCACCCCGGTGAGTTGTCTTCACTTTTTGACATGTCGGGGTGAGTTGTCTGTACTTTCCGCTGGGGCGAGTTGGGCGAGAAAGTACGGACAGCTCACCCCGGAAAGTGAAGACATCTCACCCCGGTGAGATGTCTTCACTTTCCGGGGTGAGCTGTCCGTACTTTTTGACATTGCGGGGTGAGTTGTCTGTACTTTCCGTGGCACCCATTACAGTAGGCATAATTCAATTTCGGATCCAACTATCTGTTCCTACAGACGTGCGCAGTCACGGCTAATTATTTATTTATTTAACAGTAAAATCCGGTGAAACACTTGTAAGGAGTAGAGCGTCTCTCTCTCTCTCTATGCAGCATTGAGGGGGGGGGGGGTCGTTTGTGGATAATGTTTGCGCTTCAAAGGCAGAGTCTCACGGCTGTACAAAGTTGCTAATTAGACGCACAACGGACGCATGATCAATCAATCACAGTTCTAATAGGCCTATACTGACTGAATTACATCTGAATAGCAAAGCAATATCGATGATGATCTGGCTACTGCTAGTTACATTAGCATGTGAGAAAAGTGACAGCCATCTGGAGTAACCAAATTGAGAGGGGTTCAGTTCACATTTCTTCAGAAGTTTGCACACACACACACACACACACACACACACACACACACACACACACACACACACACACACACACACACACACACACACACACACACACACACACACACACACACACACACACACACACACACACACACACCTTGAATTCATGGTGATCTTTTGTTTAAAGACATTTTCAACAATTTAAGATCTCCATTTTGGCAGGAATATGCTTGGAAGATGGAAACAATGTTGCACATTCATCTAATCATATGGGTAGGCTACTGGGTAGCCTACATACAAACAATAATGTTTGTATTTGTAAGGTTTATTATGCATTTGACCTTGAGCACACTGCACACTGCACTGCACACAGCACAACTTTTTTCTTCTATCACTGAAACAGTGTTTTTGTAGATATGACAACTTTTTAGTGTTTTTGTAGCAAACTGATGTTTTTAGATATGACACCTTTTTACTATATTTTTTAGTTTACATTTTTTCTATACTTAACTTTTTTCTATATTGTTTTGTACAAACTGATGTTTTTCTAAACTTTTGATGTTTACCTTTTTCTATATTTTTTGTCCAAACTGGCCTGTAACCTTTGCTATCAAGCCTCTCCCTCTCCCCTACCTTTACAATAAAGACGGGTCTAGACTAGAGTGTGTGAATTGTTACATTCTCTACAAATGTTCACATTCTAATACATTGTCCTCTTGTACTGAGCAGAGCAGTGTGCGGGCATTTTTTTTTTTTTTCTAAAGCTCACAGTGCAACACATTGTGATCTTTTAGATTGGCTATATGTTCACTATATTTATCTGAGGTTTATGAATCTCCCCACTGAAAGTAACACATTTAAATAATAATGATATTATTATTAATAATGGTATACAAGGTATATTTTATCTGTAGCATTAAGTAGTAAAAGATACCGTATAGAATCATCATAACTCAACGCGTCAACACGTATTACTTACCTTTCCAACGGACGGCGTCTATGAGAAAGTGATGACTGAAAGGCCAGCTAGTGCCAGCGAGGGTTGTTGTGTAGGCCTACAGTGTTCTCCTGGAAGGTTGACAGCTCGCTGTGTGTTCTCCCGGACAACACCAGCGTTTTATAGCTTCTGCATGGACTTGTTTAGTCGTTGTGTTGTTGTTGTTGTTGTTGTGTATTTCACAACAACGAAACTGGCCCCTGTAAAATCGGAATCCCTCAAACACGAACGCAAGGACAACACAAGAGACGGTCGCGGCCACACAGCCAACTCAAGGTATGGCCACTGAGCCGACTTGGGGACCCATCGCAAGGACAACACAAGAGACGGTCACGGCCACACAGCCAACTCAAGGTACGGCCACGGAGCCGACTTGGGGACCCAACGCAGCTCCTCCAAGGAAAACAAACAAATTAACGGAGCTAAACGTGAATCCCCCCCACCGCCCACCCCTTTTTTTCCCCCTCACTGTAGCCTATATGTTTCTTCAAAGCTATACCACTGTGTTGTATGCGATAGCGATCATATATGTGGTAACATACAGACAGGATATGTGGACACACACAAGGCCTTATCTCCACGGACACAGACACGACGCACGTTCCTCGTCCTCTGACAGTGCTCCCCATCGCGCTCAGTGCTTATATAGGGCGAGGTCCTCGCAGGGATGGGGGCTGCCAAATCTTTGTGTGAGAAATGGTAAATGGTGCATTTATATAGCGGCGCTTTAGATAGGTTGTGCATTACATTCACCCATTCATACACAGATGGCGGCGGAACCCATGCAAGGCACCAACCAGCACATCGGGAGCAATTTGGGGTTCAGTGTCTTGCTCAAGGACACTTTGACACTAACTCTGGGGGAGCCTGGGTTTGAACTGGCAACCTTGCGGTTACCATCCAGCCACTCTACCCCTGAGCCACCGGCATGATAGGAACTAATAGAATAGATTAGATGTTTTTATTATTCCCAAGGGAAAACCGTTTTGCTCGGGTCAAGGTTGTTACATCTTGTTTAAGCTTCCTTCAGACAATGCGACAGTATAGACAATAACATCGATTGATTGATTGATTGAGTTTATTAGACAGAATGTAAAAACAGCAACAGAGTACAGTAAGAGAGTAGAATCCATAGGGATAGCACCAGAACAAAGTCCTTGCGGTCTTGTTTCCATTTAGGCCCAGCTATATGCAATCAATTCATAGACATGCAGGCAAGAATAGTAACAACAAAATTCAATATCATCACAGGTAAAAAATAAAAATAAAAATCAATATCACAGGGGAAAAAAATTGCACTGTATGTACAGGGAGGGGGGAAAGGAATGGGGTGATCATTTTCTTTACCATGGGCATGCTCCTGAAAGGTGGATTTTGAGGGAGGGGTTCTCAACCTGGGGGTCCCGAAATTATTTTGGGGGGTCCACCCAAATTATTATTTTTATTATAATTGTGTAAATTATTTTGATCATCAGACCCAATTACTGATTGTTGTCAAGTCTCCAGGTTTTCTTCAGCAACATATATATTTAGTCTTAGTTATCATAAAGCTTAGTTTTTATTTCGATTTTATTCAACTTTTCCTCGGTGTAAAACGGTAGCCGACGGACATATTTCGTCATAGTTAGTTCTAGTTGACGAAATCAACACTAGCATGAACAAACAGTATTTTTGATCATGGTGAGCGATCGAGGGCTGTTGAGCAACGCTGCCACTGTCACCATGACTGCTTGCTTTTATCGATTGAAAGGACGATACAGAGGTAGAAGTAGAAGATCTGATCTGCGATCAGTTTGTCATGCAACCGTTATTGTGAAAGAAGTACTGTCTAGGTCAGGAGCCTTCAACATGTTTTAGCCCAAGGACCCCTTGGCTGAGAGAGAGATGAAGCAGGGACCCCCCTAGGCCTACTCTGTATATGAGGGACCCCTTAGCTGAGAGACAGATGAAGCAGGGACCCCCCTAGGCCTACTCTGTATATGAGGGACCCCTTAGCTGAGAGACAGATGAAGCAGGGACCCCCCTAGGCCTACTCTGTATATGAGGGACCCCTTAGCTGAGAGAGAGATGAAGCAGGGACCCCCCTACAATGAATCATGGTAATGATTAATTGTGTTAAAAAATATTGTTTGTGTGATTTCTTTGCAGTTTTTCACGTTGTCGCTTGGAAAAAAAGAGCAAATTAATGCTGCACAAACACCTGTAGACAGAGAACATGTGCATGAACCGAAATAATTTATACTTCTAATATATGTCTATTGACAAAATCAGTCTTTTTTAATGTCATCATTTGAATGATGTATTTGAAAGTGATCATTTGCTTCATGTGAACATGTCAGTGCACACTAGTAACTCAATGATCTGACTGCAAAAAAAAACAAGTCCACACTGTTTATTGCAATAACAGCAGCTGATTACATTGACTACCTTCACAGCCGCTCTCTTTGCAGATCCAGGACATACAGGCCATGCCAGCTCTTATCCTGGACCACTTGAGGGAGTTAAATGTTTTGGGTTCCAGGGGGGTACCCAGCTAAATTATATAGTTTGGAACCAAATGGACCATTTTAAGGGTCTGTAACTCTGAGAGTGTACAAATGGAACCAAATGGACCCTAATGGGTCCATTTGGGTCCATTTGGTTAATATTGTATTGATTTAATATTCAAGTCGTATTATTTCAGCTCATGGTGCTCAGCTGTCTGCTGTAGAGACGAGGCTGGCCATCAGTGAGGACAAAGTACAGGAACTGTCCAGTAAGTATACGTTTATCAAATATAAAAGTTGCAAAAGTACAATACTAGAGGACCTGCATATGGTCATATGGACCACTCCTATATATATATATATATATATATATATATATATATATATACACTGTGGGATGTCGCTAGGCAACCAGCCGCCAGGTTAGCATGGGACCCGAGAGAGCCAGTGGGAAAGGAGCATAGAGCAGCCGAGAAGACCACGCCCATAGGCGGCGGGTGGATTTTACCTTTGGGTAGGCTAGAATTGCGGGGGGGGGTGGGCAACTCTCGCGGCCGAGCGGAGCGAGCCCGCGCAAATATATGTATTTATTTATTTCCCCCAGATGGTCTAAAAATGAGTTACTTTGACCAATTTTTTACCAATCTCGTACACCATTGCTCACGAAAGCAACACCCTTGACCCAATTATAGACACTGCATCTAGCTTTTAATTAAAGTTCCCCGGGCATTGTTTTGGGATATTTTGGCCGATATGGGTCTTTTTCTCAAGTCTAGAGTCAGTGTGGAGATTACCCGGCAGTGTTGCTGCCCATGGCTCATGGCTCTTCACAGACGGCACAGAGACAGCAGCCACTCCGCTGAACGTGTCAGTGTTGCTGCAGTGGTGTGAACTGTGAACCGTGCGGTCACTGGTGGTGCTGCTGAATGCTGACAGCCGAGCCGACTCACAGCTTCTTCTTAGTTCTGAATTACTTTATCTTTGCCTTGAAAAAGACCGTAAGGCGTAGGCTATATCCATTTTGCGTTTTGCTGTTTTCCAAAACAAACCAGCGCGCGCTACTAGTCTGTTTGCTACAAAGCGACTGGAAGGAAGAGGTTTATAGAAAGGCTACCAAGTAGCCAATCATATGACCCGATCAGCGATCACCAGGGGGCAGCGACAACACACGCACACACACACAATAGCCTTCTATATAATGCTGCGCACATATATTATATATATAAAAAAAATACCCAGCAACATTTTTGGGAAGGCTAAGCCTTCCCTAGCCTTACACACCCGCCACCTATGCCGATCGCTCAATAACAACCGTTCAATAACAACCACAGACAATCCATAGCAAACCGGTGAAGACCTGATCGATGACGGCAGCACTAGGACTCGCCCCTCTCCGGGTGTGGGAAGACTTCTACCCCGGCGCCGATGGCTTCTCCAGTCCGGACGTGAGGGACAAGTGGAACGACAGAGTTGTCCACAACCTGCTCTACTATCAGACAAACTACTTCGCCGTGGCTGCCGTGGTGTTGCTGGCCCTGGTGCTCGTGAACCCCGTGGGCACGGCGACGGGCGCGGCCGCCATCGCCTTTTGGTGGACACCGTGGGCCAGGGACGCCAGAGCCGCCATCCTGGCGCTCAGGAGACGTAGCCGGTTGGGGTTCATGCTGGCCTTGCTCGCGCTCAGCTACGTGCCGATGTCGGTGCTGTGGGAGGTGGCGCTCCTCGCAAAGAGGATCGCGTTCCAGCTTGTGCTGGTGTTTGCCCACGCTTCGCTCAGACGCCGCAACGCCAAGAACACGGTGAAGGAGGCGGGGCTGGAGAGGTCGCCGATGGGCGTCTTGCTGGCGGCCATGCACAGGCTGCGAACCCACTGCAAACGTCACATTGCAGCTGAAAGGCTGAGGATGGGCATGGTGCCTCAACCTCTCCATGAGGCTGAGGATGGTGATGATGCCTCAACTCTGGAGGTCTTCCTGCATCGTCCCAGTACCCGAGAAGAGATGGTCCCAATTCTGACTGAAATAGACATGGGTTCCACAACACCTGCCACTACGGGGCCCACCTGCCTGGACCTCCTACAGTTTGCATACACCTTGTGGCCATGGGAACTGCCCATAGATCCGAAGTCCCGTTAGTCCGAACATGCATTAAGGTTGGCGAACATGCACTGCTCCCGTGCTTGCGGTTATGTTTAGGTTAGGGTTAGAGATAGAGATAGTAAGGGATAGTAATTTCGGAACAATGAACCTTCTGACTAATGACACGGCAGGAGGATGCCATCATCTAGAACCCACTTTACCAAACAGTGGTCCCACAAATGGCCCCAAACATTTGAGTTATTTTTAATTATTATAATTTCAAAACGTAAAAAAAACAAAGTTTGCATGAATTAATACCAAATTAAAAATTAAAAATATATTTAGTAGTGAAAATATCAGACCTACAAGCTTCTCAACGTACTGCCTTGCGCCACATTGAGAGGTGTACATCTTCTATTTTCACTAATTTGGGTCCCAGAGGAATGTATTTTGGGTCACGGGGCTAAAAGTTTGGGAGCCACTGATCTAGAAGTTTCCATCTGGTGGTCCGAAAAGATATTGCATGATGGTGACCCTGAGCAGTATGTATATGATGACGTATCAATGTTATCAGTTAACACAATTGGTGTCGGGATGGATTGCTTATGATGTGCCCACACGTCGTACGGTCTGAACCAGTTGATGGGTTACTGGGTGACACCCCCCACCCACCCAGCGCATACTCCCTTTTCACCCCTTCTTCTGGGTTGGACAAGTGTGACGACCGGGGGCCTATTAGAGGCCTCTGTGGCACCGTTTAGCGCCATCTCGCATGCAAGGTAGCGTCACCTCCATGCACAACCCATACCCCTAGCTATTCATTTCGATGGAAGTTGCTCAGTGGCGTTTGAAGCACCCGGTAGGAAGTCTGCCACCTGGGCGGTGGCGTAGCTAACGGGCACAGGTGGCACCTGATGCTATACTATGATGCAAGCGGCCCCTCAGACTCGCCACATTCAATATCCGGACTCTTGCTGCACCCATGAGCAGTAGAAAGCAGGAAGGAGAACGTATAGGGTGAAGACTGAGGAGCTAGCCCTGACTGCAGAGCTCATATGAACCTGAAGTTGGATAGGAAATTGTGGAGGGCATAGCGATGCAGGAATCCCGAGTTGGTGTTGGCTAGACCTCACTCTCGCAGCAACTAACACGTCAGGAAGTCTGCCCGGAAGTCTGCGCCGTCTCAACTTTGAGGTCAACGTTTGCGTCATGACTTCACTGAACGTCCTGTAGTTCCAGATTTAGCCAGTAGGGTATTTTGCGGCTTGGTGGCGTAAAAATCCTCTCTTATGGGGGTCATATGTTTTCAAATGGGGGTCTGCGGGATAGTTAGTGTCAATTTGGGGGTCCTTGACATGAAAATGTTCCTTTTCTTGTCGCTCTTGGAATGAATTCAGAGAATTTCAGACCGGGAGTCTGAAGGAGAGCTTTGGAATCCTGCCCGCAGGTTGTTTGTACCTCTTCCAAAAGAAACAACAACTAAATGGAATAGAATGTTTTCATCCGCCAACAACAGCAGAGCCATTAGTAATCTTCCAAAGTGGAGTGAGATAATGGAGGGAAAAAAAGCTGTTCTTGAGCAGACACTAATTTTCATTCAATGAATTACATTCTGCTTTCAGTACGTGCCACTAAGGGACAGAGGCAGCTGAAAACCCCAGGCAGCGGAAAATGTCAAGGCACTCGCGTGAAACAAAAAAAAACACCCAAGATAAAACGACACGTTCTTTTTTTTATCCCACGATTTTGCAACCCATTTTTTCACCCAGTGTCAATTATCTAATGTAATCCTGGGCGCTACAC
Source organism: Electrona antarctica (assembly GCF_951216825.1). Lineage (NCBI taxonomy): Eukaryota > Metazoa > Chordata > Actinopteri > Myctophiformes > Myctophidae > Electrona > Electrona antarctica. Next base: position 47,859,787 of record NC_136811.1, on the reverse strand, counting down.
TTCCTCTGCCAACGTGGTGGGGCAGTGGACTGACCTCATGCTTCCTGCTATGCATGAGGAGTCCAAGCTGCTTCTTTTCACCTGACAGGGGAGAGTTGGCTGGCCAGGGGGAGGCAGTATAGAGACCATGATTACCTACCCTATAGGGGACACGGTGGAGAACATGAAAACTCTCTTTTTGGTTGTGATGTTGTTGAGTGATGACATCAGTATGTAGAATACACAATGATCTCCTGTCCACAACTAGAGGTGTGCTCTTTGGGGTTCATATCTAAAACCAGACAGTGGCCTTGTGGTTAGAGTGTCCGCCCTGAAACTGGGAGGTTGGGGGTTCAATCCCCGGTCGGGTCATACCAAAGACTGTAAAAATGACACTCAGCATCAATGGGTGTGATTGGGGGTCAAATCAAATAATGATCCCCGAGCACGGTGCACGCGGAGAACAAATTTCACTGTGGTAACGTGTGTGACTAATCGTATGACTTTGACTTTGAACTTGAGAAAGCCCAGAGGGGCGAAACGTTGTTGTATTTATAGGTTGTAATAAAAAAGACGGGGAGCAGATATATCGTGTGCGGACATTCCACTTATTTCTTCATTCAGTCATTTTTTGGGTCCAGCACCGTATTCTGAAACTGGGATGTGCATATCGTTTTCCTGCTTAACATAGCATACAGACACACAAAATACACAATTAGGGATGTCAATAGTTAATCAATTAATCGCCGTTAAGAAATCAATCAATTCAACTTAACAGTTAATAATTAATCAGAAATTCTGTGGTTCTATCTAATGTAATCCTGGGCGCTACACTTCCTCTGCCAACGTGGTGGGGCAGTGGACTGACCTCATGCTTCCTGCTATGCATGAGGAGTCCAAGCTGCTTCTTTTCACCTGACAGGGGAGAGTTGGCTGGCCAGGGGGAGGCAGTATAGAGACCATGATTACCTACCCTATAGGGGACACGGTGGAGAACATGAAAACTCTCTTTTTGGTTGTGATGTTGTTGAGTGATGACATCAGTATGTAGAATACACAATGATCTCCTGTCCACAACTAGAGGTGTGCTCTTTGGGGTTAATATCTAAAACCAGACAGTGGCCTTGTGGTTAGAGTGTCCGCCCTGAAACTGGGAGGTTGGGGGTTCAATCCCCGGTCGGGTCATACCAAAGACTGTAAAAATGACACTCAGCATCAATGGGTGTGATTGGGGGTCAAATCAAATAATGATCCCCGAGCACGGTGCACGCGGAGAACAAATTTCACTGTGGTAACGTGTGTGACTAATCGTATGACTTTGACTTTGAACTTGAGAAAGCCCAGAGGGGCGAAACGTTGTTGTATTTATAGGTTGTAATAAAAAAGACGGGGAGCAGATATATCGTGTGCGGACATTCCACTTATTTCTTCATTCAGTCATTTTTTGGGTCCAGCACCGTATTCTGAAACTGGGATGTGCATATCGTTTTCCTGCTTAACATAGCATACAGACACACAAAATACACAATTAGGGATGTCAATAGTTAATCAATTAATCGCCGTTAAGAAATCAATCAATTCAACTTAACAGTTAATAATTAATCAGAAATTCTGTGGTTCTATCATTGGGTGGTTTTCTGTGCTGTCTGCGTGTGCACGCGGCCGACGAACGCACATGTGGGCCGGTAAAAAAAAAAAGGTCCCACCACCATCGTAGCCACAGAAACGTCTTTGCTTTTGCATGTGATGTGACAGACAAGACAGTGAACTTTACATTTCATTTGATTCCTCATACAAAGATGCCATTGTCTGGCCCTGTATCGCAAATGGTCAAATACATAATTTGATTAAGGAATGTTAGACTGAGGTGGGAGGAGTTATAGTTATCAACTCACCTGTCTGGGGTGGGAGGAGTTAGTTATCACTCACGTGTCTGTGGTGGGAGGAGTTAGGGGTGGGAGGAGTTAGTTATCACTCACCTGTCTGGGGTGGTTGAGTTAGGGGAGGAGTTAGGGGTGGGAGGAGTTAGTTATCAACTCACCTGTCTGGGGTGGGAGGAGTTAGGGGTGGGAGGAGTCAGTTATCAACTCACCTGTCTGTGGTGGGAGGAGTTAGGGGTGGGAGGAGTTAGGGGTGGGAGGAGTCAGTTATCAACTCACCTGTCTGCGGTGGGAGGAGTTAGGGGTGGGATGCATGCTTCAACCCTATATGCATTTCGGCCATTCGAAAATAGCAGATCTACAAGCTTGTAGATTGGCTATTTTCAAAAGATTTTGAACACATTTTTAACTTTCTGCAATAAGAGTTTTTTTTAGTAATTTAGGTTGATGCCGATACTTTTGTACTTTTACTCAAGTACATTTTGAATACCGGACAATTCTACAGTACACAGTATTGATACTTTTAAAACGTGCAAGTATACTTTCTTTCCCACCACTGCTGTCCTATACGTACGTGACCAGGCCGCTCTGAGCATCCATGGCATGTGTGGAGGACCCATGCTGGGGCTGTTCACGTTGGGGATCATCTCTCCATGGACCAACTCCAAGGTTTGATCCACCAACACATGGAAGATGCCCGCACTTTACTATATAGTAGCACGTGTTCTCTCAGGCCATTTGCAGAGTGCTAGTGTTTGAACCAGTCAGAAGGTGCTGCAGGCTATAGGGTATATTTGCACAAGGCTATAGCATAGATATTAAAAATCACACCCGTGTGAAGTGAGGGGCGATCTCATAATCTTACAACATCGATGTGATGTAATGATGATGTAAAACAAACGGTGCCAGAACATACATTAATTTCTCTTCATTGTCAATGGCGTTTTTAAAACAAACATTGACCTAAAAACAAACCTGTATATAGGAGGGGCTTGCGCCCCTCAAAAAATATAGATGCCTCATTGGCCGCTGCAGTTCATTGGAGCGACATGTCTCCATTGAAGGCAGGAGGTCAAACGGAATGCAGAAACTAAAAAGGGATCCAGGACAGTTCTAAATTGATAGAACTGTATTTCTTTTATAGATAGAAACTTCTACCATACTTCATAATACTACTTTTTTACATGCAAAAAGTAGGTACGTAGCAAATAGCTAAACCTAATAATTCAATATTTCAAACGGTCTTTCACAGAGAAGCTGAGATTTGACAGTTGTAGCGGTCGACAGTACTTGCATGCTCTGCTTGCGCACTAGTAGGCCATAATGCAACAAGCAAGTAGGCACTCGACAGAGTGCAGTTCTAGTTAAGTTCTATATTTAGTCTTAGTTTTTGCCAGTGGAAAAAAGGAAAGATTTTTGCAATAGTTTTAGACTAAATCAACACTGGCTCACAGTCGCACATGCACACCCACACATGCACACGCACGCATGCACACGCACACATGTCTTATGCACTACATCACACTGATGACACACCAACTGGGAGTGGTCTGGGATCTCCATCTATGGACGCGTTCATTTCAACCAATCAGCTTGAAGTGGCAAAGCGTTTCAGACAATCGGCTTGGTTAGAATTCAGGGACTTTCCATATATGGGCCTAACAGTGACACAGACCTACGGCACACACACAGGGACTTTCCATATATGGGCCTAACAGTGACACAGACACACGGCACACGCACATGCAGAGGTTCTTGGATTCATAGCTTCAGTATATAAAGAAGAGTAGCAGGACGATCCAGTGTTAGCCCCGGGGTGTAGAGCTGTACAGGTGTTCTCGCGACATCGTTTTGGATCAATTCAACAGAGCCGGTCCACGCCCACCGCTGGGCCAGCTGATCGACGCCTGCTACGTTCCAGCCTATGTGCTGTCTCAAGGCCAAGGTTACTCATCAGGCCCACCTGCGCGGCCAGACAGAGAGCTCAAATGCAGACGAGGCTGCTCTTGCTCTCACTGACTCTCCGGCAGGATAGATCGGGCCATGCTGGCGGTAAGTGAATCCCCACGCACTCACACACCCACACTTATAAAGTGATGTTATCTGTCCAGATCAGCGCTAACGCTCGCCTTTGTCTCTCTCACAGGTAACCCGCTCCCCATGAATACCAGACATCTCACCCCGGTGAGTTGTCTTCACTTTTTGACATGTCGGGGTGAGTTGTCTGTACTTTCCGCTGGGGTGAGTTGGGCGAGAAAGTACGGACAGCTCACCCCGGAAAGTGAAGACATCTCACCGGGGTGAGATGTCTTCACTTTCCGGGGTGAGCTGTCTTCACTTTCTGACATTGCGGGGTGAGTTGTCTGTACTTTCCGTGGCACCCATTACAGTAGGCATAATTCAATTTTGGATCTAACTATCGGTTCCTACAGACGTGCGCAGTCACGGCTAATTATTTATTTATTTAACAGTAAAATCCGGTGAAACACTTGTAAGGAGTAGAGCGTCTCTCTCTCTCTCTCTATGCAGCATTGAGGGGGGGGGTCATTTGTGGATAATGTTTGCGCTTCAAAGGCAGAGTCTCACGGCTGTACAAAGTTGCTAATTAGACGCACAACGGACGCATGATCAATCAATCACAGTTCTAATAGGCCTATACTGACTGAATTACATCTGAATAGCAAAGCAATATCGATGATGATATGGCTACTGCTAGTTACATTAGCATGTGAGAAAAGTGACCTTACATTCAGCCATCTGGAGTAACCAAATTAAGAGGGGTTCAGTTCACATTTCTTCAGAAGTTTGCAACACACACACACACACACACACACACACACACACACACACACACACACACACACACACACACACACACACACACACACACACACACACACACACACACACACACACACACACACACACACAAGCCTTGAATTCATGGTGATCTTTTGTTTAAAGACATTTTCAACAATTTAAGATCTCCATTTTGGCAGGAATATGCTTGGAAGATGGAAACAATGTTGCACATTCATCTAATCATATGGGTAGGCTACTGGGTAGCCTACATACAAACAATAATGTTTGTATTTGTAAGGTTTATTATGCATTTGACCTTGACATACTTAAAGGCGAATTCGACATTTTACTGTGTCATAAATATATTTACATCTGTAGCCTGTATTATGATTGTGCTATCATGCCTTGACTTAATTATACTTATATATTGTAGAAATTGTTGTTGTTGTTGTAAAGTTCTGAAAATAGACTACTTCAATATCCAATAGGAACTATGTCCCCATTAGTTCTAAATTCACGCCTTTTTTCCATTACTGGATAAATTTTTCCCTTTATTTATTTAGTTCTTTATATGATGATTTCCTGTTTTCATTTCAAAGCAGAGCACCCACTAGGGAAGAATGCTGGCATATAAGATCTCTAAGCACCCCCCAACAACGATGATGGTGGCTACTGCTAATTATATATTAGCATGTGAGAAATAGGCCCACATCTGGCCATCAAACAGGTTTGGTTGGTTGGAGTCACATTAGAGTGGAGGAGGGCTAATGGGGTCGTTGTTGCATACAGTATGAAATGTGAAATATTCTTGTGAAATATTCAGTAAAGTATAGCTCAAAGGCTACATATTCAGTCAGACTTTTGGTGAGTTGTCCTGACAACTCACCCCTAAACGTGAAGACATCTCACCCCGAAAGTGGCCAAAAGTGAAGACATCTCACCCCGGAAAGTGAAGGTGAGTTGTCAGGACAACTCACCAAAAGTGGCAAAAAGGGGTGAGTTGTCTTGTTACCGCCCCAACTATCAACATTTACAAGAGACTTTACAGAACAAGAAGCCCAACGTTGCTTATAACAAGCTGACCTGGCAACACTGGCTCTGTGTTGCCAGGTTTTGTGAGAGAAACAACAAACCAGCCGGGCTCTATGAAAACAAGCCCAACTTATTATAGGTCACATGACACCTTTTAACCAATAGGCCTAATGTCAGATCTACAAGCTCACATGAGACCTTTTAACCAATAGGCCTAATGGCAGATCTACAAGCTCACATGAGACCTTTTAACCAATAGGCCTAATGTCAGATCTACAAGCTCACATGAGACCTTTTAACCAATAGGCCTAATGTCAGATCTACAAGCTCACATGAGACCTTTTAACCAATAGGCCTAATGTCTCCAAACTTTGAGCATCATGCAGATGGCGCTGTTTTTCCTTTATGTTTTCAGATTGCACTTAAGAACGAAAAGGGCACCCTAATAGTGCTCCACAGTGTGCGTAGATTCTGTTCTTACCTACGAACAAATCACAGCTAAGAAAAGATTGAGGGATCCCAAAACCTTCTTAAAAACTTCCTAAGTGGGTCTAAGAACACATTTCCTCTTAAGAACTTCTTAAGAACGGTTGGCGCATGAGGCCCATTGGGCCTCATGCGCCTCAATCTTTTCTTAGCTGTGATTTGTTCGTAGGTAAGAACAGAATCTACGCACACTGTGGAGCACTCTTAGGGTGCCTTTTTCGTTCTTAAGTGCAATCTGAAAACATAAAGGGAAAACAGCGCCATCTGCATGATGTTTAAAGTTTGGTCTGAGGACCTCAAGGGGTCCTTGAGGAAGTTCCAGGCAGTCCACAGCAAAATATGGAACATTTTACCACTTTAATCCCATTTTATACTTTGAAAATAGCCAATCTACAAGCTCACAAAAGCGTCCCATTACTGCCCATTTTGAGCTTGTATATCGGCTATTTTCGCTTCAAAACATTTCCCTAGCAGAAAATATTTTCATGTGGGGGTCTGCAGAATGCATGTCAATTTGGGGGTCCTTGACATGAAAATGTTTGAGAACCACTCGTTTAGAGTTCACAACCCAACCCAAACAAACGCACCATACCCCCCCCCCCAAGTTGACTATTGTGAGATAAATAATAAAATGCATTCATGAATATTGAAAATATGACAATTTCTGTTCACTTCAGTACCTCCAGTCTGGTGTTCCACCATATTTAGACTTTAGTTTAGGTATTCAGGCTTTCAGTACTATTTGACCCTCTACCAAGAATTTTCACAAACCAGCAATTTTCATTGGCTCATAAAAACTTCAAACATTCATTTTTTCACTTAAACGAAATGTGCTACAATTATTTGTCCGTATAGGTCCAAAGTTCAAGTGTAGAAGTTTTCGTGCATTTTTATCAAATATCCTGGGAGCAGATACCTTTTAACTGTTTTTCATATAATTCAAAATGGCGGGTGATCTAAAGCTCAGAGATCAAAAGTCAGAGCACGAAAGTTGTTCGGCATGAGGAGACACATATGTGTACGAAAACCGACTGCACCGTTCAGTCAGAACTGCAATTTTTGGCGGAAGGAGAAGAAGAAGGAGAAGAAGGAGGAGAAGAAGAAAAATAAACACAAAAACAATAACTGACCAAAGGCACTGCGTGACTTCTTGGTCCCTTAATAAACACAAAAACAATAAGTGACCAAAGTCACTGCGTGACTTCTTGGTCCCTTAATAATACTGCTAAATGGTAAACGGGGTCTGGATTGATTCCATGATGTTTCTTACCTGGCGTTGTTGTGCTGAAGTCTAAGAAGACGACGTCAGTGCTATGACAGGACAGACGTACTCAGTGTGACAGGACAGACGTCCTCAGTGTGACAGGACAGACGCCCTCAGTGCTATGGCAGGACAGACGACTTCAGTGCTATGACAGGACAGGTCTAGTCAACTGCTTTAAGAAGGACCCCCCCCCCCACACACACACACACACACACACACACACACACACACACAGAAAACAACCGCACTGGCTTCCTGTCAAGGTCTGCATCTATTGCAAAACAAACACTTCCTCTTTCTCACCTACAGATGTCGAAACGCCCTCCCTGTGGCTCCTCATGCAGTCGCTCTCAGGCATAAACCTTTAGATAGCACTTTTTAGACTTAGATAGCATTTGAAACAGACTTATAGCATGTCATGTAGACAGCACAATAATTGCATTGTATGCAGTCATAGCACATCATAGTACATATGTATAGCATAGTATAGTATATATGTATAGTTAATATGTATAGTGTCATTATATAGATATGTTCTAGTTACGTTCTTAGCTTACGCATGTTTCTTGATAAATGCATTTTATATATGTGATGTATTCCCATACTTTTGTTCTTGCCTAATGTAAATCGCTCTGGATTAAGAGCGTCTGCTAAATGCCTAAATTGTAAATTGTAAATTGTTCATAAACTCCATCATACCTCCTTTTATGAGGATTTCCTGTTCATGGTATAAAGAAGTGTATATTTCTACGTCTCTAAATGTTCTGATGAATTGAACAAGGTGGACCCTGTTGTAAACAAGTGTAATGCTTTATGGTGTCGTCCAGTTAACAGTCTTTGTATTGAGGTGTGCTTGAAATGTACTGTAATTCTCCAATCGGTTAATAAATATCGAAATGTACTGTAATTCTCCAATCGGTTAATAAATACTTCAATCAATGAACTAGCCGATCTACATCAACAAGTTAATAGTACATTAAACATCATGCACTATAGATTGTCTAAATTCATAGTGTGGCCCAGTAAGGAGCAGATTCAAATGAGTTTACCCATCTGTTTCAGTAAGAGCAGTTGCACCTCCATAATAGATGCTTTGAATTATTATTAATATTTATCGAGAGGCCAAAGAACATGAGAGCCCAAGCACAAACATTCACAGTATGAAGTTGAACATCATAATACCACAAAGTATTTGATCTCAATAACTCCACAAGGAGTCGTATCATTTGTGTCAAATGGTTGGGGGAGTTGAACAGAATTGAACAGAAAACTGGCTACCATGAAAAACTGTCATCTGATGATGTGGTCCTAGCAGATCGAGGGTACACCATAAGAGATACCGTGGGCTTATACAGTGCTCAAATAAAAATACCTGCCTTCACTAAAGGTAAAAAGCAACGCACCCATGTGAACTTGAGGCAACGAGGGGACTAGCAGCTGTTCGGATCCATGTTGAATGGGTCATTGGTCTTGTGGGGAACAAGTACACCATATTACAAGGCACAAGTAACGATACCCAATTACCTATCTCTTTCTGCCAGACTGCAACTCCAGGAGAGTCTACATATCTAGTTTGTTTTTTATTGGCCTAATATATTGTCTATATACATACACAAATGCTTGGAATTAATTCAGAATCATGAAAACCCCCTAGTTTGACATGTCACATACTACATAAAGCATAGGCCTAATGACATTTTGAAAATATTGCCTTATATAGGATGTTAATGGTATGGTCACATATAAACCCCTATAAAACAAATTGCTCAATGCAGACAGCGGGTTAGCAAGTGGATTCATGAATGTACGTAAATATACAATATTTTAGGCCAATAAAAAAAATGATATACCAAACTCCCACTCCACACCCCCGGCTGCCGGACAACTAGACAAGATGGTCAGTTTGCTGTGCTTTGTGCAACATGTGTCCACATGTGCAACTGTTGTCCCTTCAGAATAGCATGGGTTTTACATACAAATGTACATAAATGATAGCCTGGCTCCAGCCCTGCATGACTCTATATGCATTAAAACAATGTTCTGCCATAATGAAGTGAAACATGATGAATGAAATGAGTGTCAGGGTACATAAATTAATTTGGAATGTTTTTGGAATTAATGGCTCCTGCTCATGAATTTCAATTCATCTTGTATTAATAATAAAAAGTTGACATGGCTCGTTTAATCCAATAACAATGTTATAACAGATGATTAAGTAACATGAAATCACACATGTGAAGTGAGGGGCACAGCGAGGGCAGTATTTATATGAGCCAGATGACGTCTTACGTTGTCATTTACTGCACTGAATAAACATTAAAGTCAATAGACTTGGCTGGCAAAACGTACATCATAACTTGACTGATTATGACACATTTCCATGTCTTGGGTACCCTTTTCAACTTAAGGCCAGATCTATGAAAGTGCTTCCGCATACAGTGGGAATACTAGGGAAATACTCCATAGTACACAATCACAGTAACTCACCTAGGGGTGGGTGATATGGAAAAATATAATTCACAATATTTTCAGTATCATGTATCATGATACACGTTATGGTATTTTGTTCATGAGGTTTGTATGGTTACTTTTCAACTGACTAACAGTGCAACCACCTACAAGGTGGTAAAAAGAGTAGGACACCATTTAGACCAAAATACTTGGTGAACAAAACCGTTTATACAGAAGTATAAATTAAGTAATAGAACTGCATATATTTAACGTTTGCCCTCTCTTCATTCGCTAGGCCATATCTGACAAAAATGGAATACAAACTATTAAACTTAACCAAGTCTGAGTGATGCTGACATTTACCAAAATGTGCCGCACTCTGATTACAAAACTGTCATAAACGCTTTAAGTTTAGCTTATTATAGGCCTACCAAGTATATGTTTTCTTAACCGGACAATTACAAGCAATAGCGTTAATGACAGTATTGTTGTCAAACATAAGGTCAATATAATTAAGTCAATCAATGTCATGCAGTGCAAGTTTGCATGCATGCTACAAACTATATAAATCATGCTGTATAAGCATGGTTGTTTGCACAAACTTCTTAATCTCATGAAATGTGAATGTACTGTAGGCCTATTTCAAAGTACAATTAAACATTGGTAGTTGTACCATTGTTTATGGTACAGCTTGACCTTGTAACAGAACAGTATAACTATGGTCTGATTCACTGTGCTCTTAGCAGAACGACCGTTGGCCTGTGCTCTCCCCTGGCCCTGTCATTACAATTTACAATTTAGGCATTTAGCAGACGCTCTTAATCCAGAGCGATTTACATTAAGCAATAACAAAAGCATGGCATACATCACATATATAAAAAGTAGTTATCATTCATGAATCATGCATAAACTAAGAACGTAACAGTGGAGTATCTATGTAAACTATACATACTATACTATATTATATATTATACATGTGTACTATAAAGTGCTATGCCTACATAAAGTGCAATTCTAGAGCTGTCTACGTAACAAGCTATAAGTCTGTTTAAAATACTATTTAAGTCTACATAATGTGCTATTTCTCACAATCAATGGCCAGAACCTTATAGTTTTTTTTTCTTTCTTTAATGAAATCTATGTCTGACAACATTCTCTGATTAGTGTAATCTGAGTTATGTTCATAAAGGGTAGGTGCAATAAGCCTTGGCTTCTGCCTTCACCTTTTAGTTATGTTCATAAAGGGTAGGTGCAATAAGCCTGGGCTTCTGCCTTCACCTTTTAGTTATGTTCATAAAGGGTAGGTGCAATAAGCCTGGGCTTCTGCCTTCACCTTTTAGTTATGTTCATAAAGGGTAGGTGCAATAAGCCTTGGCTTCTGCCTTCACCTTTTAGTTATGTTCATAAAGGGTAGGTGCAATAAGCCTGGGCTTCTGCCTTCACCTTTTAGTTATGTTCATAAAGGGTAGGTGCAATAAGCCTGGGCTTCTGCCTTCACCTTTTAGTTATGTTCATAAAGGGTAGGTGCAATAAGCCTGGGCTTCTGCCTTCACCTTTTAGTTATGTTCATAAAGGGTAGGTGCAATAAGCCTCTGCTTCTGCCTTCACCTTTTAGTTATGTTCATAAAGGGTAGGTGCAATAAGCCTGGGCTTCTGCCTTCACCTTTTAGTTATGTTCATAAAGGGTAGGTGCAATAAGCCTCTGCTTCTGCCTTCACCTTTTAGTTATGTTCATAAAGGGTAGGTGCAATAAGCCTGGGCTTCTGCCTTCACCTTTTAGTTATGTTCATAAAGGGTAGGTGCAATAAGCCTGGGCTTCTGCATTCACCTTTTAGTTATGTTCATAAAGGGTAGGCGCAATAAGCCTCTGCTTCTGCCTTCACCTTTTAGTTATGTTCATAAAGGGTAGGTGCAATAAGCCTGGGCTTCTGCCTTCACCTTTTAGTTATGTTCATAAAGGGTAGGTGCAATAAGCCTCTGCCTCTGCCTTCACCTTTTAGTTATGTTCATAAAGGGTAGGTGCAATAAGCCTGGGCTTCTGCCTTCACCTTTTAGTTATGTTCATAAAGGGTAGGCACAATAAGCCTCTGCTTCTGCATTCACCTTTTAGTTATGTTCATAAAGGGTAGGTGCAATAAGCCTGGGCTTCTGCCTTCACCTTTTAGTTATGTTCATAAAGGGTAGGCACAATAAGCCTGGGCTTCTGCCTTCACCTTTTAGTTATGTTCATAAAGGGTAGGCACAATAAGCCTGGGCTTCTGCCTTCACCTTTTAGTTATGTTCAATAAGGGTAGGCGCAATAAGCCTGGGCTTCTGCCTTCACCTTTTAGTTATGTTCATAAAGGGTAGGTGCAATAAGCCTGGGCTTCTGCATTCACCTTTTAGTTATGTTCATAAAGGGTAGGTGCAATAAGCCTGGGCTTCTGCATTCACCTTTTAGTTATGTTCATAAAGGGTAGGTGCAATAAGCCTCTGCTTCTGCCTTCACCTTTTAGTTATGTTCATAAAGGGTAGGTGCAATAAGCCTGGGCTTCTGCCTTCACCTTTTAGTTATGTTCATAAAGGGTAGGTGCAATAAGCCTGGGCTTCTGCATTCACCTTTTAGTTATGTTCATAAAGGGTAGGTGCAATAAGCCTGGGCTTCTGCCTTCACCTTTTAGTTATGTTCATAAAGGGTAGGTGCAATAAGCCTGGGCTTCTGCCTTCACCTTTTAGTTATGTTCATAAAGGGTAGGTGCAATAAGCCTCTGCTTCTGCCTTCACCCTTTAGTTATGTTCAATAAGGGTAGGCGCAATAAGCTTCGGCTTCTGCCTTCACCTTTTCGGTACCACTAGTTATTAGTGGATATTAATGTATGTACGTCTGTATGTAATCCTTTTTCCTGTACGGACCGTAATAAAATCTATCTATCTATCTAAGGGGCTAGGCTAGGGCAAGTGCTACGGGCCATGGTGGAGTCTGAAGAGTTGGGTTTTCAGACTACGGCGGAAGATTGGGAGTGAGGCTGCAGTTCTGACTGTGATGGGAAGTGCATTCCAGAGTTTTGGAGCCAGAAGGGAGAAGAGTTTGGGACGTGTGGAGCGTTGTCCCGGCGTTTTTAGTACCTCCAGCTTCCCTGCGTTGGCTGATCTGAGTGCGCGGGAGGGTTTGTAGGGTACGATCATACTTGTGAGATATGGGGGGGCCATACCTTTGGTTGCTTTGAATGCCAGCATCAGAGTTTTGTATTGTGCGGGCAGCGACCGGGAGCCAATGTCATGTATTAAAGCACATGCCACCACCACCTTTTAAGCAGTGCCTCTGACCCCTTTATTTCATAATATTAATTGACCAGTGAATTCCAATACACCAGCCATCTCTCATACAATTCAGTATCGTCATTACCATGGCTTTCATATGGTGTAAAGTAAGTAGCCTTGCCGAGCCATGAGGCCCATAGGGCAGGAACCTATCTCCTGTTTCTTTTGCGTGAGGCAGCTTGATGTACAAGTACACCCCCTGGAAATGACGCTAGTATGTCGCAGGGCCTTACCCCCAATCCAACCCTTGAAGCCGAGTGTCAAGCAGGGAGACACTGGGTCCCATTTTTTGGTCTTTGGTATGACCCGGCCGGGGATTGAACCCCGACCTCCCAGTGTCAAGGCGGACACTCTAACCACAAGGCCACTGAGCTGGTTTCATATGGTGTGTATACATTTATAATTACCAATACATTGTTATTGTAAGCACTTGCTATACATAAATATACTTGCTATACATAACTTATTAAAGATATATTGCTATCAGGGGGTCATATTTCTTATGCCACAATAGCTACATATCCATGTATTCTGCCCTGCATATGCCCCAAACTCAGATCTGTTGTGTGTCCACAACAGATCTGCCCCATGGAAGTTAATGTTAACAGAGTAACAATACCAGTAAGACGCCTGAGGGCTAGAAGCGACCTCGCCCTTTAGGGCGTGCATGCATCCGCCTGAGTGACGGCAGACTGCTGGGCGAGCGCTGGCACTTTGGCATGGGGGGGTCAGATCAACATGGAATTCATTCTGTACTGGATATGGAGATCTAAGGGTGGCAGCGGGGCAGCGTCTTGAGTATACAGGGTTTGATGAGTTCTGGCCATATATGGAGTGTGTCTTAAGTGTACAGGGTTTGATGAGGTCAGATCAACATATGGAATATCAGAACAGGTCAGCTCCATATATGGAGATCTAAGGGTGGCAGCGGGTGCAGTGTCTTGAGTGTACAGGGTTTGATGAGGGCCCAGGTAGGGTTGGGCCCTCATCATTAGTGCACTGCTGCACTAATAACTTTGGATTGGATTACTGTAATGGTCTGCTCACAGGACTTTCAAACAAAGTTCTTCGTCAACTCCAACTGATTCAGAATGCTGCTGCTAGAGTGCTGACGAAAACTATAGGACATATGGCCATATTACACCAGTCCTAAAATCCTTACATTGGCTACCAGTATCCCAGAGAATTGATTTTAATGTTGTTACTCGTCTATGAATGTGTTTGTGGCTCTGGGCCCAGCTACATCTCAGACATGCTGAAGCCATATGAACCATGTAGAACCATTAGGTAATCTGGCTCTGGGCCCAGCTACATCTCAGACATGCTGAAGCCATATGAACCATGTAGAACCATTAGGTCATCTGGCTCTGGGCCCAGCTACATCTCAGACATGCTGAAGCCATATGAACCATGTAGAACCATTAGGTCATCTGGGGCTGGCCTACTAATTGTTCACCCCAGAGTTCCCCAAAACATGGGGAAGCAGGATTTCACTATTATGCACCACAAATAATATTCCAGGTTACATTAGGAAATCCCCAACCATTGCTGTTTTTAAGTCTAATTTAAAAACATATTTATTTAACATTGCCTAACCTAGTGATGTTTATTAACAGCTAGGTCTTGCCTGGGCTTTTAATCAAAGGTGGGAGTATTTGTTCTAATTTATATGCTCCTTTATCTCACAGTATTTAATTGTGTCTATTCTAATCTTTTTTCATTTTTGAAGTGCACTGTTGCACTCTATTTGTTTTTGAGTGGTGTACACACACACACACACACACACACACACACACACACACACACAGAAAACAACCGCACTGGCTTCCTGTCAAGGTCTGCATCTATTGCAAAACAAACACTTCCTCTTTCTCACCTACAGATGTCGAAACGCCCTCCCTGTGGCTCCTCATGCAGTCGCTCTCAGGCATAAACCTTTAGATAGCACTTTTTAGACTTAGATAGCATTTGAAACAGACTTATAGCATGTCATGTAGACAGCACAATAATTGCATTGTATGCAGTCATAGCACATCATAGTACATATGTATAGCATAGTATAGTATATATGTATAGTTAATATGTATAGTGTCATTATATAGATATGTTCTAGTTACGTTCTTAGCTTACGCATGTTTCTTGATAAATGCATTTTATATATGTGATGTATTCCCATACTTTTGTTCTTGCCTAATGTAAATCGCTCTGGATTAAGAGCGTCTGCTAAATGCCTAAATTGTAAATTGTAAATTGTTCATAAACTCCATCATACCTCCTTTTATGAGGATTTCCTGTTCATGGTATAAAGAAGTGTATATTTCTACGTCTCTAAATGTTCTGATGAATTGAACAAGGTGGACCCTGTTGTAAACAAGTGTAATGCTTTATGGTGTCGTCCAGTTAACAGTCTTTGTATTGAGGTGTGCTTGAAATGTACTGTAATTCTCCAATCGGTTAATAAATATCGAAATGTACTGTAATTCTCCAATCGGTTAATAAATACTTCAATCAATGAACTAGCCGATCTACATCAACAAGTTGGGATCTTTGTAATGATTTCACATTAACAACATTAAAATCACAACTGAATAACTGTAGAAATGTGATCAGGAGTTTAAAGGTCTCCTTGAGTGTGAGAGTGTGTGTGTGTGTGTGTGTGTGTGTGTGTGTGTAGACATTGTTTCTGCCTGACAGACAAAATGGTGCATTTATATAGCGTTTTTATCCAAGGTGCTTTACATAGATTGTGCATTACATTCACACACACATTCATACACCGATTGCGGCGGAAGCCATGCAAGGTAGCTACCAAGCCAAATTTTCATTGGCTCATAAAAACTTCTTGTACTCTTGAATGTACTCTTTAAAATGACATTTTAAAATAAATCCTTAATAAATCCAATAATATGTGGCAGTGCTACACCAATGCCAATACAGTCATGGCATTGTGGACAAAATATTCTACGTTTTGGGTCAGAGAGGCTAGATCTCATCAAATGGTGGTCTCAAATGCTTAATACATAATGGGCCTTGTCGCCTTGATATGAAGAGGGTTGAAAAAGACTGGTTTAAGCGATCATTTCTGACCACGGGTCACCGTACATCGTACGTACATCATACACGGACATGTGTCCGTGGCAAATACTTGGTTGTTTGATTTTATTTTTAACAACACCATTATAATGTTCTTATTTTAATTTTAAGACCCAATTAGTGAATGTAAATTCTCCAGGTTTTCTTCAGAATATGTGACACTGATTTACTATGACACTATGGCACATTAGCAGTCCAACTATAGTGGTTCTCAAATGTTGTATTTGCAAAGACCCCCTTAACTCTGAGTGTACAAATGGAACGGGTCCATTTGGTTCCATTTGTACACACTCAGTTACAGACCTGTTCGGGGCAAAACATGTCCACGATGATCCCCGTTTCTGACAAAATGAAATAGATCAACAATGCTCATCTATATTGCTTTGGTTATTTAGTTGTATAACAGCCACATATGTTACATTATTTAAGGCAAAGTTAATGTGTTTATTTTGTGTCTCTCGTCCTACTGCAGGCAAAACAATGATGATATGGTGCAGGACATAACTGGCCTTCCATCCTATGCCAAGATGATGGTCATCTTCCTGTCAGGATTCCTGAAGGGGGCAGCTGGATTATCTCCCTTTCAGTGCTTTGTAATGAGTCTAATGAGAATGAGGATTAATTTGCTACTGCATTTATTTACATGGTTTACATGTACAGGCCAAAGCCTACTGGAAGCAACATTTTTTAATAGTACATTAAACATCATGCACTATAGATTGTCTAAATTCATAGTGTGGCCCAGTAAGGAGCAGATTCAAATGAGTTTACCCATCTGTTTCAGTAAGAGCAGTTGCACCTCCATAATAGATGCTTTGAATTATTATTAATATTTATCGAGAGGCCAAAGAACATGAGAGCCCAAGCACAAACATTCACAGTATGAAGTTGAACATCATAATACCACAAAGTATTTGATCTCAATAACTCCACAAGGAGTCGTATCATTTGTGTCAAATGGTTGGGGGAGTTGAACAGAATTGAACAGAGTTGAACAGAAAACTGGCTACCATGAAAAACTGTCATCTGATGATGTGGTCCTAGCAGATCGAGGGTACACCATAAGAGATACCGTGGGCTTATACAGTGCTCAAATAAAAATACCTGCCTTCACTAAAGGTAAAAAGCAACGCACCCATGTGAACTTGAGGCAACGAGGGGACTAGCAGCTGTTCGGATCCATGTTGAATGGGTCATTGGTCTTGTGGGGAACAAGTACACCATATTACAAGGCACAAGTAACGATACCCAATTACCTATCTCTTTCTGCCAGACTGCAACTCCAGGAGAGTCTACATATCTAGTTTGGCAGCCAACAGGTTTCTTTTAATCAATGGCCAGTGACGTAATTGACTTAATGAAATCAATAAATCCCTTATGGCCACTGACGTAATTGACGTAATCGATTGATTCCCAATAATCGGGGGCTTATTGTCGCAAAATTTAGCATTTTTTAGCTAATTTGGCTAACGGCCGATGTAATCTTCCTAAAACCGGCCGAAAATCCGCGCGTGCACGGTCGATCGTGCACGCGCGTGATCGCGCATGCATCGCTGCGTAAAATGCGATGTTTTGGGCTTGATTAGAGCTTAATTTGACTTAGTTATGAAAAATACGATGATAGCTTAGCATTCCGGACATCTTTCATTGTGGCACACTAGCAAAGCTACTGCCGGATATTTTGATCCTAACCGGATGTGGTCATCGTTCACTCGCTCCTTTTGGTCAGAATCGGCAAAATGGTGACGTTACCGCCACCATCAGGACTGATTGTCCCAATACTATAGTCTTTCCCCGTCAGAATGAGATATAGTGTGTATATCGCGGATTTTTCTATTGGCATTAAAATGACAAATTAAACATATGAAAAATGCTGGCTGAAGAATCAATCCACTGTTAATTAGGTATAGCAATAAGAGGGTTAAAATGAACAGATCTACAAGCTAAATGCCTAAATTGTAAATTGTAAAAGCTTACATCGCACATACATACCATGCCGTGGATAGCTTGTAAATCTGTTATTTGTGAACCTGCCGCTGCCATTAAGTTTGCGCTGCGCCTCCTACGAGGCTTGCAGCTCACGAAGAAAGATCAGCTGACAGCTGTCAATCAAAAGTGATCCCTGACAGCTGTCAATCAACAGTGATCCCTGACAGCTGTCAATCAACAGTGATCCATGACAGCTGTCAATCAACAGTGATCCCTGACAGCTGTCAATCAACAGTGATCCCTGACAGCTGTCAATCAACAGTGATCCCTGACAGCTGTCAATCAACAGTGATCCATGACAGCTGTCAAACAGTGATCCCTGACAGCTGTCAATCAACAG
Source organism: Electrona antarctica (assembly GCF_951216825.1). Taxonomy (NCBI): domain Eukaryota; kingdom Metazoa; phylum Chordata; class Actinopteri; order Myctophiformes; family Myctophidae; genus Electrona; species Electrona antarctica. The sequence goes on along the minus strand of NC_136811.1, from coordinate 47,841,171 downwards.
TGATCCAGCTGTCAATCAACAGTGATCCAGCTGTCAATCAACAGTGATCCAGCTGTCAATCAACGGTGATCCCCGTGAAAATACATGCTTTTAAACAAAATAATATCTTCTAAACAAGGGGATCTCAATGTATTTGGCCGGGGACCCCCGGAAATGCTTTGGCAATGTCTCGGGACCCCCGCCCCGCCCCCTCCCGACCCCCAATATAAATTGAATGCTACAATAACCTTAATAATAGAGACAATACACCATAAATAAATACTGAAACCAGGTATAATCATTAGGGAAGGTGTATGCATGTACTATGTGTACTATGTAAACTCTTCATTTCCATTTTCCAGCAATTCAGTTGCAAAAAAATAATAATAACTAGAAACAAATTTCAAGAAATTTGACTGGGTGCCTGCAGCTCGCCAAGTCTGTGCAACCTTGTGGTGGCATTGACTTCCGAGTCAAATGGGTCCATTTGGTTACATGTATATACTCTCAGAGTTACAGACCTGTAAGGGTCCATTTGGTTCCATGTGTTACACTCTCAGGGTTACAGAGCCGTAAGGGTGCATTTGGTTACAAGTGTTGACCTCCCAGCGTTACAGCCCTGTCAGGGTCCATTTGGTTACATGTATATACTCTCAGAGTTACAGACCTGTAAGGGTCCATTTGGTTCCAAGTGTCAAACTCTCATTGTTACAGACCTGTAAGGGTCCATTTGGTTCCAAGTGTCAAACTCTCATTGTTACAGACATGTAAGGGTCCATTTGGTTACAAGTGTCAAACTCTCACAGTGACAGATCTGTAAGGGTCCATTTGGTTACATGTGTTACACTCTCACAGTGACAGACCTGTAAGGGTCCATTTGGTTACATGTGTTACACTCTCACAGTGAGACCTGTAAGGGTCCATTTGGTTACCCACAGGAATGCGCCCAGGGGGGCGGCCCAGTTCCGGCGAGCCGCCCCATGTCCGAAACGGTTGAGAAATGACAGAGTTACATGTTTTCCCGTTTCTCTCCATTGACTTTCAGTGTGTGCATGTGCATCCGTGTGTGCGTGTGTGAGAGGTGGTCAACTTGACCTTGAATCATTAACAAAGTATCCTTTTCACCTGGGCTACTCTATGCAACTACTATTGAAAGTTAAAAGCACACTGACTATGGAGAGAACGTATGTCCGAACAAATTGCTCTATCGCAAAAAGTAAAAGTCGAATGCGATTTTTGTTTTCGCCGTGAGTGACCCGAGACATTGAGGTACGCCGTGTGCGATCGTGGTATTGGTACGATAAAGAACGTGGTTATAAGAGCGAGTTAAGAATTGTGTTTGTGATGAAAAATTGCTGTCTCATTCAGGCAGGTAACATGGAGTTATATGACACATTATGATGGTACACCTGTCGCTTTCAGGGCTGTAGTTCACGTACTGTATGTATCTGGGCTATGGTTGTGACATTGGGTGAAAGAGGACGAGTGTGGCTACAAAATTATCGAAACCCATGCGTGTAAAGTGAATATTTTGGCCGTGACAACGATTTGTTCGGAGAATTTCGGTACAGGCTTCACAGTGGCTTCTCACTCTAACCCGCTCTCTCTCTGGGCGTGCGACACTCTGAGTCGAGATTATTGCTCAGACCACACACACTTTGAACTGCGATAGCGGGCAAACCGTGCAACGTATTCGAATTCCGTCTGAACCACCACAAAGTCGATGGCCTCGTGTGCTGTTTGACGTTTAAAACGTGTTTCTACGTACCAGTATGCCAGAGCAATGTGGCTCCAAAGTAACGTGTCGTTTTCTGTTTTTTTTTTCCCCATTGACTTTGAATGGGCATTTTTCGCGTCGTTTATTGCGAATTACGTTGGCACGGTAACGCGAATCGGAAAGAAAAGCACAAGCACACCATTCCCGGCCGAGCCGCACGTTTTGATGTATATATTGAGCTTTGGCAAACCGTGCGGCCGGCCATAGACGTCAAAGTTTCGCGTATTGATTATTAAGTATTGGTTCCGGATTTCAACCTGTGTTACTGCCATTGCATGGCAGGCACCCAGAATAATAATAATTTGGGGACCCCCCAAAATAATTTGGCGACCCCCCGAGGGGTCGCGACCCACGGGTTGAGAACCCCTGTTCTAAATCATGAAAAACCTTTCTATATCAGTGGTGCTCAATATTTCATGTCAAGGACCCCAAAAATTATATGTAATTGGCTGCCGACCCCCATCTGAAAATATGTAGTTCCAGGAACCCCTCAGAAGCAAAGATTTGAGTTAAAAACGTTCACCTACAAGCTCGTATGAGCTTGTAGGTCTGCTATTTTTCAATAGCTAAAGTATAACACAGTGGTTCCCAATCTTTTTCATGTCCAGGACCCCCAAACTGACATTTCTTTGCCCGCGGACCCCCATTTGAAAAGGTATGCAGGGACCCCCATAAGAGAAGATTTCAACAGCTCTAGCAGTGATTCTCAACCCGTTTAATTTCAAGGACCCCCAGTTTTTGGGTTTGTGTACCCTCTCAGAGTTACAGACCCATAAGGGTCCATTTGGTTCCAAACTATTATTTAGCTGGGTACACCCTGTAACTCCCTCTAGGACCCCTGGGGGTCCCCGGACCCCCTGGAACTCCCTCGAGGACCCCTGTGGTCCCCGGACCCCACTTTGGGAACCACTGGTATAACATACTGCTTAAAACACCAAAAGGGGTTCCCGTTCAGAATGGGTTAATGCAGCCTCACAACTGCCGACGGCTATTTTGGCTATCGTCGTATATTTGGTCCTATATTTGGTCCTATAAAGTCCTATCGTCCTATATTTGGTCCTATAAAGTCCAACTGCGTTCACACCAGTAACGAACCGCACCGTTACTGCATGCCTGGCTGACATCTCACAGTGGATGGTCATAGTAGGGTGCATGGTCATCTCACAGTGGATGGTCATAGTAGGGTGCATGGTCATCTCACAGTGGATGGTCATAGTAGGGTGCATGGTCATCTCACAGTGGATGGTCATAGTAGGGTGCATGGTCATCTCACAGTGGATGGTCATAGTAGGGTGCATGGTCATCTCACAGTGGATGGTCATAGTAGGGTGCATGGTCATCTCACAGTGGATGGTCATAGTAGGGTGCATGGTCATCTCACAGTGGATGTAGTAGGGTGCATGGTCATCTCACAGTGGATGTAGTAGGGTGCATGGTCATCTCACAGTGGATGTAGTAGGGTGCATGGTCATCTCACAGTGGATGTAGTAGGGTGCATGGTCATCTCACAGTGGATGTAGTAGGGTGCATGGTCATCTCACAGTGGATGGTCATAGTAGGGTGCATGGTCATCTCACAGTGGATGGTCATAGTAGGGTGCATGGTCATCTCACAGTGGATGTAGTAGGGTGCATGGTCATCTCACAGTGGATGTAGTAGGGTGCATGGTCATCTCACAGTGGATGTAGTAGGGTGCATGGTCATCTCACAGTGGATGGTCATAGTAGGGTGCATGGTCATCTCACAGTGGATGGTCAAAGTAGGGTGCATGGTCATTTCACAGTGGATGGTCATAGTAGGGTGCATGGTCATCTCACAGTGGATGGTCATAGTAGGGTGCATGGTCATCTCACAGTGGATGATCATTGTCACAAACTAAAAGATCAACTTCCCCTCCACTCCACAAGGAGACTCCACAGTGGTTCAGGAAGTACCTGTGGCAGTGCCTCACTGCCTCCCTCACTTCCTCCCCCTCATTTCCCTTCAATAAAGCAGGCCTAGATGCTCACTTGTCCCTTTATCCCCAACCACACAGCCACCCTTGTTTGCTGTGTGCATGACCAGATGATTGCCTATGCGTCTTTGAACTTGTTTCAATGTAAGTCACCTCCATGATGTGGGTTATATATATATATATATATAGATATTCTTATTTATATTATGAACTTATGCTAGATATGTGGCTAACTATTATTTTAATATGCAATAGGAAATGTACTATAATATGATCTAAAGGCCATACTCTATAATTTAATGTTTATATAGAAAGATATTATAATTCGTTTCTTTTCTTTGTTTATTTATAGAACCATCATCATGGCAATCATCATGTGAACCCAATGAATGTCAACCTTTTCATTATCCTGCAAAATAAAACCGGATAATATGAATTCCTGCTTCCTGGTGGTTTGTGGCTCCAGTTGAACTTTATAAACCTAACACAATGGTCCTTCGACCCGGAAACTGAGCCACAACCACACAGTGACCAATCAGCCATCAGTAAAATGGCTGATGCACAGAACGGTGAAGAAGCTCTGTCCACTGAGAGTATACCTGCTACTAGTGTAACAACAGACTCAACCCAGCTTTTCACAGAAGAAGCCACCCCACAGTCTCAAACTATTACACCTAGTAGTCCAACTATACCTCACACAAACAGAGCCTCACCTTTCACCAAAGCCATCATTAACGCCATCATTAACTTCCTCCCACAAAGAGGATCAAAACCCTTATCCACCTGGTCCTGATGTTAGACCTAAAAGGAATAGACGCCCCCCTGATTGGTATGGTATTTCTGGTATTTCACAGCATAGGCAACCTGCACTGTCCCTCGGTGCCCTAAGTTCTCACAGCAGGAGGACTCATACTAAATCAGGCTTTAGTATCCAGGCTAGGTCTCAATTAAGTAGGCATTCAAGCAGTAGCCATGCTTCTCACTTAAGTGATCTCCAAATCAGCGTTCTGGATGAGAAGAAAAGGAAAGATGAACTAGAGGAGCTTAAAAGGCAACGACAGGAGGAAAAGCAGCTTGATGAACAGTGTAAATCAATTGATGAGAGAGCCAGAGCTGCTCAGCACACGCAAGAGGATGCACATAAGGAGAGAGAGAGGATCGTCAGACAGGTTGAAATGGACCGACGCAGTCGCATTAAAGAACACCAGCTCCAATCAGCCCAACTTGTTTCCAGCTTTATTCATCAAAATATAATTTCTGATGAGCACCCTGAGGGAGCTGCTGCTCTCATTCCCTCTCCTAATGGAAAAGCCACCTCTTCATTCTATGCCCTGCCTCCCATATTCACGCCTGCCCCCTCAAGAACGATGAATGCTGACTCACAGCCCCTAACATCATCAACTGCTCAGCCATCTCCAACATCCCCCATGCTTCAATCAATACAGCAAGATGTAGTTCATGCCCAAGCCGCTATGCAGCCCTTAGGCCCTACTCAGGCTCCCAGTTTGCCCTATGTAGTTCCTGCCCAAGCCACTATGCAGCCCTTAGGCCCTACTCAGGCTCCCAGTTTGCCCTATGTAGTTCCTGCCCAAGCCGCTATGCAGCCCTTAGGCCCTACTCAGGCTCCCAGTTTGCCCTATGTAGTTCCTGCCCAAGCCGCTATGCAGCCCTTAGGCCCTATTCAGGCTCCCAGTTTGCCCTATGTAGTTCCTGCATCGCTGTCCAGCCCTCACGTGTCTGCCCAGACAATGCCATCCTCCAGTCACCATGCAGCTGCCAGTGTAATACACTCTGCCCTGTCTACTCACCATGCACTTCCACCTCCATTTACTGTCCATGCCCCAGCCTATACTGCATCCATGCCTGGCCCTGTACAGCCCAGTTCAATCAGTAGTAGCCAACCACCAATGCTACAAGCCACATCATACCAGCAGCCACAATCTGCATATTCACAGGTTCAAACCCCCAACTCCATGGATCTGTTCATAGCCTCTGCATATGGGATACCCAGGCCATCACTTCCTGTGTTCAAAAGTGGCAGAGAGACTGAATTTGCCCTCCTGAAAATGGCCCTAGAAAACCTCCTTGATATCCATCCCCATCTTACTGAACAGTATAAATATCAGATCCTATTAGACCATCTTCAGCACCCAGGTGCTAACAAATTGGCCAGATCCAGCATGCATGATGCAAGACCATATTCCTCTGCCCTCCGAGCACTTAAAGAGAGATACGGCCAGCCAAGGCTGCTTGTTCAGAGTGAAATTGGAGCAATATTGAATTCCCCCATCATTCGCATTGGTGATGTAGAGGCCTTGGATGATCTTTCACTTTCTATACATGCCCTGGTAGGCATGTTGCTGTCCCTAGAGGGCCCCACTGGCTCTGAGTTAAAATGTGGCTCTCATGTTGACAGACTATTAAGTAAACTCCCTGTGCAGTACAGAGATGCATTCGTGGAGTACTGTATTAACCGAGGCATTCTGACTGGACAGTGGACAGGCAAACCAAACATACTCCCTCCTTGACCTTTCAACTTGGCTGCAGTCAAAATCAAGAGCCAAACGGATATCGGAGAGAGCTGTTGATCTCCACCAACAGGAAAGACCACGGGCTGCAAAGGAACGCCAGCCCTCCAGACAGGTCTCCTCCGTCTACTTGTCAACATCATCATCAGAGATGGATAGCACACCAAGAGCCGTCAACCCCCAGGAGAAGGTAAAGCCTAAACCTTACTGCCCCCACTGTAATGTCAGAGATCACTTCCTTGGTTCATGCATAGACTTCAAAAAACTTTCCAAGAATGACATTCTGAAATGGATCAATGAAAAGGAGAGGTGCAACAAATGTGGGAGAATGCATAAAATCGACAAATGCACCTTAAAGAGGCCATGCAATATCTGTAAGGAGATTCACCTGACCATTCTCCATGATTTTAATGTGAACAAATCAGTCACAGCGATGTTTACATCCTGCCCCTCAGAGCTCCTTTACAAACCCAACCGTTCCCATAAAGTTATGTTGAAAGTAGTCAATGTATGTCTCCACCATGGGGAGAAGACCCTCAGAACTCATGCAATCCTTGATGATGGTGCAGACAGGTCCATTCTGCTTCCTGAAGCAGTCCAGGTCTTGGGCCTCACAACCCAGCCCGAAACCATCTCACTACGCACAGTAAGACAAGATGTAGTGCAATTGAATGGAGCATCTGTATCCTTTGAAATTTCCCCTATCAACCAGCCAAAAGAGAGGCATGTTATCAATGGTGCATTCACTGCAGACAATCTAGGACTGTCAGAACACACATACCCTGTCAAACAGCTACAAGAGCAGTATCACCATCTCAGAGATGTCCCATTACTGTCTATTGATCATGCATTCCCTCTTGTCCTCATTGGCTCAGATTATGCCCATCTCATTACAGCCACAGAGCCAGTTGTAATGGGGCCCCCTGGTGGCCCAATGGCCATACATACCAGATTAGGATGGGCTCTCCAAGGGCCAGCCAGTTTAATCCAAACCCATCACCAGACTCTGTGTTTCACTGCCACCTGTTTCAAAAGTGAATTGCTTCGTAATGTGGAGAGACTCTGGCAGATCGACACGTTTCCCAACGCAAATGAAAAGACAGCAATAAGGTCAAAGCAAGACACGCTGGCTCTAGATCTCCTCCATTCTAAGACAGTTAGGGTAGAGGTAGACGGTGTAATGCGCTATGCCACTCCACTGCTAAGAGCTCCCAACATTCCTGTCTTTAAAGCTCCAAAGGAAGCTGTCCTGCCCCGTCTCTGTGCTACAGAAAGACGCCTGTCCAAAGATCCCAACCTGTCTGATAAATACCAAGAGGAACTGGATAAGCTTGTACAGGCTGGATATGTTCAAAGGATTCCCAGTAACCAGGTGGACCAATCACATGAAACCTGGTATTTCCCACACCACATTGTTGAACACAATAACAAGCACAGAATTGTATTCGACTGTTCCTTTGAATACATGGGCCAAAATCTGAACAAATGTCTCCTGCCCGGCCCAACTTTGGGTCCTTCTCTCCTTGGGGTTCTTCTTAGATTCCGTCAACATGCCATTGCCATTTGCGGAGATATTAAAGGTATGTTCCATCAGGTGCGCCTTCTAAATGATGACAAGCCATTACTGCGTTTCATATGGAGAGGAATGCAGCTGGACCAGGAACCCACTGTCTTTGAATGGCAAGTTTTGCCTTTCGGAACAACATGTAGCCCATGCTGTGCCACTTACGCAGTTCAAAAACACGTTCAAGATCATTCTGAGGGAAATGAGGATATCCTTAACTCTGTCCAACATTGTTTCTATGTTGATAACTGCCTTCAAAGTTTCCCTTCCTCTCATGAAGCCAAAGCCCTCATCGACAAAATGAGACCCCTGCTTGCTGATGGTGGGTTTGACATCAGACAATGGGCTAGCAATGACCCAGCTGTAATCCACCATCTCCCACCAGACGCTAAATCCAAAACAAGTGAACTGTGGCTATCAGAAAATGGAGACCCCAAAGAGCTGACACTAGGCCTCAAATGGAACTGCTCTACCGACATGCTGAGTTACAAGAACAAGTGCATTATTTACCATCAGCCTACAATGAGGAACATATATAAGGTACTGGCAAGCCAATATGATCCCCTGGGCTATCTGACCGCTTTCACAGCTCGTGCAAAGATTATTGTGCAGGATCTATGGAAGCAGGAAAGAGAATGGGATAACATCATTAAAACGGAAAGTTTACTGAAGAAATGGCAAGAATGGGAAATGGAACTGCAAAATCTCCCTGACATTCACTTTCCTCGCTGTTATCTACCCCCCTCTATGAATGCAGCCACATCAGAATCTCACCTGCATGTTTTCTGTGATGCCTCCGAGCGCATCTATGGTGCAGTCGCCTACCTCCAGACTACAGACAAACATCACCACACCCATGTCAGCTTCATCATGGCCAGGTCTCGTATAGCCCCTAAACGCCAGTTATCTATCCCCCGCCTCGAATTGTGTGCAGCCCTATCAGGTGCACAACTGGCTAACCTCCTCAGTTCTGAACTCACTATCCCACTACAGTCAGTGACCCTTTGGACAGATTCCACAACTGTCCTAACATGGCTAACATCTGACTCATGTCGCTACAAGGTATTTGTCGGCACAAGAGTAGCTGAGATTCAGACAATGACTGACACAAACAGCTGGAGATATGTCGACTCAAAAAGTAATCCAGCTGATGATTTAACACGTGGCAAAACCCTCCTTGAACTGTCTCAGCCACACAGATGGAATCAAGGCCCTCCATTCCTCTTGATGACTTCCGACTGCTGGCCAGCCAATCCAGCTGTGCTCACTGAATCAGAACCTGTGGAGGAACTTAGGCAATCAATGTTCTGTGGCACAGTGATGTTGTCTGACAATACAAACCTCCCTGATCCTAACAAGTACAGCAGCTGGGATGAGCTCATGGAGGAAACAAACAATATGCTTCATGGGGCGGCAGATCACAACTCAAACATGGCCCAACACTACATAAACTCAGAGAAGCATCTTCTGCAAAGGGCCCAAACAGAGCGTTTTCCCGAGGAGTTCAATGCCCTCAAAACAAACAAACCCATTCCAAAAAGTAGCAAACTACTCCCCCTGTCTCCTGAATATGACCCTGATCTTGGTCTCATTAGAGTGGGAGGTAGACTTCGATGGGCAGAGTCCCTCGACCATGACAGCATCCATCCAATTATCCTGGATCCTAAACATCCCATAACAAAACTCATTATTAAACATTATGATGAGAAACTGTTCCACCCAGGCTCTGAGCGCGTTCTGGGAGAAGTTAGACGCAGGTACTGGATCCTGCGTGGCCGCCAAGCCATTCGCCAACATCAGCACCAATGTCGAGACTGTCAGAGATGGAGAGCAAATCCAGTCATTCCCAAAATGGCAGACCTTCCTCCAGCCCGTCTTAGACTGTTCAAGCCCCCCTTTTGGTCCACAGGCATAGATTGCTTTGGGCCTTTCACTGTCAAAATCGGTCGCCGCACAGAGAAAAGGTGGGGATTGCTCTTTAAATGTCTAACGACACGCTGTATACACCTTGAGCTGCTCAGCAGTATGGATGCAGATACATTCCTAATGGCCTTCAGAAGATTTGTCTCACGCAGAGGTAAACCCTTTGAACTTTTATCTGATTGTGGAACTAATTTCAAAGCAGGAGAGGCAGAGCTGCGAAATGCCTACCAGGCCATGGCACCAGACTTAAAGCAGCAATTGGCCCGTACCCAAGTCAACTTCCAATTCAATCCTCCATCTGCCCCACATTTCGGTGGAAGCTGGGAACGAGAAATCAAATCAATAAAAATGGCCCTCCGTGTTGTTCTAGGGAACCAACCAACAACAGAAACAGTCCTACACACCGTCCTGATTGAAGTGGAAGGTACTCTGAACTCAAAACCCCTTGCATACATCTCCTCAGACCTTGCTGACCCTGACCCTGTCACACCAAACATGTTGTTGATGGGGCGGCCTGATTCCTCTCTTCCCCAGGCAATCTATTGTTCAAGTGAACTCCTTGGCAAAAGAAAATGGCGTCACAGTCAGATCCTAGCTGACCAATTTTGGTCAGCCTTCATCAAATTCTACCTACCGACCCTTCAAGCCAGGCAAAAATGGGAGACTGACAAGGTGAATTTGGATTCAGGTCAGGTTGTGATGCTAGTTGACCCTCAACTTCCCCGAGCATCATGGCCTATTGGAAGGATCACTGAAACCTACCCTGGAAAGGACGGAAGAGTCCGCAGTGCTAAAGTCATTATCAAAGGCCGAGGATACATACGCCCTGTATCCAGACTAATCCCACTCCCTGAAATCCCAGAAGAAACCAACTGAGCGTATCTGCTGCACAAATCCGGGGGCGGCTGTCACAAACTAAAAGATCAACTTCCCCTCCACTCCACAAGGAGACTCCACAGTTGTTCAGGAAGTACCTGTGGCAGTGCCTCACTGCCTCCCTCACTTCCTCCCCCTCATTTCCCTTCAATAAAGCAGGCCTGGATGCTCACTTGTCCCTTTATCCCCAACCACACAGCCACCCTTGTTTGCTGTGTGCATGACCAGATGATTGCCTATGCGTCTTTGAACTTGTTTCAATGTAAGTCACCTCCATGATGTGGGTTATATATATATATATATATTGATATTCTTATTTATATTATGAACTTATGCTAGATATGTGGCTAACTATTATTTTAATATGCAATAGGAAATGTACTATAATATGATCTAAAGGCCATACTCTATAATTTAATGTTTATATAGAAAGATATTATAATTCGTTTCTTTTCTTTGTTTATTTATAGAACCATCATCATGGCAATCATCATGTGAACCCAATGAATGTCAACCTTTTCATTATCCTGCAAAATAAAACCGGATAATATGAATTCCTGCTTCCTGGTGGTTTGTGGCTCCAGTTGAACTTTATAAACCTAACAATCATAGTAGGGTGCATGGTCATCTCACAGTGGATGTAGTAGGGTGCATGGTCATCTCACAGTGGATGTAGTAGGGTGCATGGTCATCTCACAGTGGATGTAGTAGGGTGCATGGGCATCACAGTGGATGTAGTAGGGTGCATGGTCATCTCACAGTGGATGGTCATAGTAGGGTGCATGGTCATCTCACAGTGGATGTAGTAGGGTGCATGGTCATCTCACAGTGGATGTATTAGGGTGCATGGTCATCTCACAGTGGATGTAGTAGGGTGCATGGTCATCTCACAGTGGATGTAGTAGGGTGCATGGTCATCTCACAGTGGATGTAGTAGGGTGCATGGTCATCTCACAGTGGATGGTCATAGTAGGGTGCATGGTCATCTCACAGTGGATGGTCATAGTAGGGTGCATGGTCATCTCACAGTGGATGGTCATAGTAGGGTGCATGGTCATCTCACAGTGGATGTAGTAGGGTGCATGGTCATCTCACAGTGGATGGTCATAGTAGGGTGCATGGTCATCTCACAGTGGATGTAGTAGGGTGCATGGTCATCTCACAGTGGATGGTCATAGTAGGGTGCATGGTCATCTCACAGTGGATGTAGTAGGGTGCATGGTCATCTCACAGTGGATGTAGTAGGGTGCATGGTCATCTCACAGTGGATGGTCATAGTAGGGTGCATGGTCATCTCACAGTGGATGGTCATAGTAGGGTGCATGGTCATCTCACAGTGGATGTAGTAGGGTGCATGGTCATCTCACAGTGGATGTAGTAGGGTGCATGGTCATCTCACAGTGGATGTAGTAGGGTGCATGGTCATCTCACAGTGGATATAGTAGGGTGCATGGTCATCTCACAGTGGATGGTCATAGTAGGGTGCATGGTCATCTCACAGTGGATGTCCTCCAACCACCTCATCTCACAGTGGATGTCCTCCAACCACCTCATCTCACAGTGGATGTCTTCCAACCACCTCAAGCTGAACCCAGACAAGACTGAGCTTCTGTTCTTCCCAGCTAAGTCCTGCCCTATGCGGGAGCTAACTATCTCAGTAGACAACGCCCTGGTAAAGTCTGTCCCGACAGCCAGGAACCTTGGTGTTGTCCTGGACAGTCAGCTCTCGTTCAAAACACACATCACAGCTGTCACTAGATCCTGTAGGTTTACACTCTACAACATACGACAAATTAGACCGTTCCTCACCCAGGAGTCAGCCCAGGTCCTAATCCAGACAACAGTCTTGTCAAAACTTGACTATTGTAACTCCCTCCTTACTGGCCTACCGGCATGTGCACTTAAGCCCCTCCAACTGATCCAAAATGCCGCAGCCCGCTTGGTCTTCAACCAGCCAAAATTCTCACACGTCACCCCCCTTCTCCGCTCCCTCCATTGGCTCCCGGTCGCTGCCCGCACAGAATACAAAACTCTGATGCTGGCATTCAAAGCAACCAAAGGCATGCCCCCCCCCATATCTCACAAGTATGATCGTACCCTACAAACCCTCCCGCGCACTCAGATCAGCCAACGCAGGGAAGCTGGAGGTACCTTCACTAAAAACGCCGGGACAACGCTCCACACGTCCCAAACTCTTCTCCCTTCTGGCTCCAAAACTATGGAATGCACTTCCCATCACAGTCAGAACTGCAGCCTCACTCCCAATCTTCCGCCGTAGTCTGAAAACCCACCTCTCCAGACTCCACCATGGCCCGTAGCACTTGCCCTAGCCTATCCCCTTAGATAGCACATTATGTAGACTTAGATAGTATTTTAAACAGACTTATAGCTTGTTACGTAGACAGCTCTAGAATTGCACTTTATGTAGTCATAGCACTTTATAGTACACATGTATAATATATTATATAGTATGTATAGTTTACATAGATACTCCACTGTTAGGTTCTTAGTTTACGCATGATTCATGATACTTTTTATATATGTGATGTATGCCATGCTTTTGTTATTGCTTAATGTAAGTCGCTCTGGATTAAGAGCGTCTGCTAAATGCCTAAATTGTAAATTGTAAATTGTGGTTCATTTGGAAGCGAACCGAGTCCGGCCTTTTTTTGGCGGACCATGGTTTGTTTCTTTGATCCGCACCAGAGTTCGGATGCACGTTCACACCAACCGAACCGAAGGGGTAAGCAGACCACGGTTCGTTTTAAACCAACCAAACACTCCCGGTGTGAAAGCGCCCTAAAAAAACACAGTGAAGCAGCTTTCTGCTTCTAGGGGTCGACGGCGTGGAACAAACTATAAAACACAGTGAAGCAGCTTTCTGCTTCTAGGGGCCGACGGCGTGGAACAAACTATAAAACACAGTGAAGCAGCTTTCTGCTTCTAGGGGCCGACGGCATGGAACAAACTATAAAACACAGTGAAGCAGCTTTCTGCTTCTAGGGGCCGACGGCGTGGAACAAACTATAAAACACAGTGAAGCAGCTTTCTGCTTCTAGGGGCCGACGGCGTGGAACAAACTATAAAACACAGTGAAGCAGCTTTCTGCTTCTAGGGGCCGACGGCGTGGAACAAACTATAAAACACAGTGAAGCAGCTTTCTGCTTCTAGGGGCCGACGGCATGGAACAAACTATAAAACACAGTGAAGCAGCTTTCTGCTTCTAGGGGCCGACGGCGTGGAACAAACTATAAAACACAGTGAAGCAGCTTTCTGCTTCTAGGGGCCGACGGCGTGGAACAAACTATAAAACACAGTGAAGCAGCTTTCTGCTTCTAGGGGTCAACGGCATTGAACAAACTGTAAAACACAGTGAAGCAGCTTTCTGCTTCTAGGGGCCGACGGCGTGGAACAAACTCCCACTGCTCTTTGTTATTCATGTCCTCACTGTGTTTCTGTAACAACGTTCTTTTGACGGGGTGAGGTTGTTAGCCCCACCCCCAACCTGGAGGACCAGGTGCTGATAGCTGGCCATGGATCGGACACACTCTTCGCAAGCCTGCATCTAGCATCACAAGATACGCCGTTCTGGAACCCACAAGGGAGAAGGAAACACCTGGCGCAGTGACCTGGATGGAGAAGGAAGAGATCTGGCCACACATGGGGAGTTGGGGACAGCTGGAGAACATGGCCCAGGACCGGGATGTCTGGAGAGCTCTTGTTCGTGGCCTATGCCCAAAGTTGGGCTATAGGCGTAAGTAAGTATGTCCTCACTGTATTGAATTACTGATATTATTTTAATGTTTTATGCCTTGCTTTTCTTTTATTTATTTCTCCATTGCTCTGTAAAGCACTTTGAGCTGCATTTCATGTCATGAAAGGTGCTATACAAATAAAGTTGTATTATTAATTAATGACTTAATCAATAATTTCCATCCCTAGTTAAAATAGATTATTTAGGTATATGAACAAAAATATGCTATAATTATGTATACTCTTTTCACGTAGTCTTTTATTTGACATGTATCCACATGGAACGTGACATTTATCCACATGGACAACATATCGGTCACGGTGTGACCGTCAAAATAGTGACTCTAAGGTGTCGTCCATTTTAGAACGACTGAAAAAATATATATTTCTTCTCATAGTGTCAACTCACAGCCTCACAACAGGGACAAATACCTCATTTATGTTGACAAAACATATATATATATATATATATTATTATTTTTTTATTTTATTTTTTTCCTCCCCTTAAAAGAACGGTGTCAGTGTAAAAGTAGAAAATAAAACATGTCCATTGACAGAGCCATATGGAGCAGGGGGTGGTATGAGCCCCGGGGGGCGTGGTATGAGCCCGGTGGGTGGGGGGGGGGGTCCTTGAAATTAAACAGGGTGATGAGGGGGCGACACATGGTAAAAGTCAAGGGACCCATACAAAGAATTCCGCGACTCCACAAATGGGTTCTTCTAACCCACTGTTGGGGGACGATGCTAACGTACTAACTACAGCATGTCTCTGGGGCTAACGTGCTAACTACAGCATGTCTCTGGGGCTGCTGCTGTCTGTATGGGGACCGTAGCTAACGTGCTAACATGCTAACTACAGCATGTCTCGGGGGCTGCTGCGGTCTGTGTGGGGACCATAGCTAACGTGATAACGTGCTAACTACAGCATGTCTCTGGGGCTGCTGCTGTCTGTGTGGGGACCGTAGCTAACGTGCTAACTACAGCATGTCTCTGGGGCTGCTGCTGTCTGTGTGGGGACCGTAGCTAACGTGCTAACTACAGCATGTCTCTGGGGCTGCTGCTGTCTGTGTGGGGACCGTAGCTAACGTGCTAACGTGCTAACTACAGCATGTCTCTGGGGCTGCTGCTGTCTGTGTGGGGACCGTAGCTAACGTGCTAACATGCTAACTACAGCATGTCTCTGGGGCTGCTGCTGTCATGCAGCATGCTGTCGTAGACCAGCCTGTAGACGCGCAGCACCTCGCGGGCAGCGGGCCGCGAGGTGCGAGGTCCGAGTGCACCTGGAACAGGTGGAAGTGCGCCACGTCGCCACCGCCAACGCTGCCCAGCAGGTGGCGCGTCACCGCCGGGATCTTCCACACGTCCGTCTTCTCGTCGTAGCCCGGCATCAGCTCGTCCACGAAGGCCACGCCCCCCTCTTCAACCTCGCCGCCGCTGCCAAACGACCACAGCTGCTCGGGCGCCACAAAGTCCCCACTGAGCTCCCAGTGGCCGCATTTAGCCAGCAGGCCCCGCGACGCGTCCACCTCGGGGAGGGCGTCCAGGTCGTTCACCTGTCGGGGGAGGGATGTTGGCGATTATCAATCAATCAATCAATCAATCAATCAATGCTTTGTTTCAGACGCAGGGAGATCCATATCACAGAAGAATAAAATACATATAAAACATGGGGATTTAAACAATCCCCTAAAAGTGAGACCGTGCATACCTGGGGGTGCACAAATACACGCCAACCCCAGGGAGATACAGGGTGGGAACCCAACCCCAGGGAGATACAGGGTGGGAACCCAACCCCAGGGAGATACAGGGTGGGAACCCAACCCCAGGGAGATACAGGGTGGGAACCAAACCCCAGGGAGATACAGGGTGGGAACCCAACCCCAGGGAGATACAGGTTGGGTGTACAGGGTGGGAACCCAACCCCAGGGAGATACAGGGTGGGAACCCAACCCCAGGGAGATACAGGGTGGGAACCCAACCCCAGGGAGATACAGGGTGGGAACCCAACCACAGCAGTAATGAATCTATATGAACTGTTTACAGGGTTATTCACAGCAGTAATGAATCTATATGAACTGTTTACAGGGTTATTCACAGCAGTAATGAATCTATATGAACTGTTTACAGGGTTATTCACAGCAGTAATGAATCTATATGAACTGTTTACAGGGTTATTCACAGCAGTAATGAATCTATATGAACTGTTTACAGGGTTATTCACAGCAGTAATGAATCTATATGAACTGTTTACAGGATTATTCACAGCCGTAATGAATCTATATGAACTGTTTACAGGGTTATTCACAGCAGTAATTAATCTATATGAACTGTTTACAGGGTTATTCACAGCAGTAATGAATCTATATGAACTGTTTACAGGGTTATTCACAGCAGTAATGAATCTATATGAACTGTTTACAGGGTTATTCACAGCAGTAATGAATCTATATGAACTGTTTACAGGGTTATTCACAGCAGTAATGAATCTATATGAACTGTTTACAGGATTATTCACAGCAGTAATGAATCTATATGAACTGTTTACAGGGTTATTCACAGCAGTAATGAATCTATATGAACTGTTTACAGGATTATTCACAGCAGTAATGAATCTATATGAACTGTTTACAGGGTTATTCACAGCAGTAATGAATCTATATGAACTGTTTACAGGGTTATTCACAGCAGTAATGAATCTATATGAACTGTTTACAGGGTTATTCACAGCAGTAATGAATCTATATGAACTGTTTACAGGGTTATTCACAGCAGTAATGATGGGACAACGCTCCACGCGGCCCAGACTCTTCTGGCTCCAAAACTATGGAATGAACTTCCCATTACAGTCAGAACTGCAGACTCACTCCCAATCTAAACTATGGAATGAACTTCCCATTGCAGTCAGAACTACAGACTCACTCCCAATCTAAACTATGGAATGAACTTCCCATTGCAGTCAGAACTACAGACTCACTCCCAATCTAAACTATGGAATGAACTTCCCATTACAGTCAGAACTACAGACTCACTCCCAATCTAAACTATGGAATAATCTTCCCATTGCAGTCAGAACTACAGACTCACTCCCAATCTAAACTATGGAATGAACTTCCCATTGCAGTCAGAACTACAGACTCACTCCCAATCTATAAACTATGGAATTAACTTCCCATTGCAGTCAGAACTACAGACTCACTCCCAATCTAAACTATGGAATGAACTTCCCATTGCAGTCAGAACTAGAAAGGTCGCAATTTTAAAAAATTGCAAAGTGTGGTTGCCGCAGTCGCTTACATAGTCCAACTAAAAAATACTTGAGTTGACTTTTAGATCTTCCCATGTTAAGTGAATGGGGAAAATTAATTCACTAATTAATTAATATCAATAATTCAACTATACAACATTTCTCTTAGCAATGAGCAAGCACACCATTCCCGATGAAGTCGTCGATTTGACATGGCTCAAGTGCCTACAGTCAAAACTGTGGGAGTAGCGTTTCAAAAAAAGTCTTACTCCAGTAAAAATAAAGTGTTACAATTACAATAGTCTGGCAATCACACTAATAATAAATAAAGTGTTACATTACAATAGTCTGGTTGCCCACACTAATGAATGAAAAGAAAAGGTAAGGGGAACAATAGTATGGTTGCCCATAGGCAACCACACTAATAAAGTGTTACAATTACAATAGACTGGTTGCACTAACTAGCTTTGGGGATGCGTCAGAGCTGGATTCCTGAATGGGAAATTCTGGGCACAAGCCCTGCAGGGCCCAAAGAGCAGGGTGGCACTGAAGAAAATTAGGCCAATTAAGTCAGAGGCATTCACCCTGGAAATCTTAATTATAGCGGCTCTCATATAATGTTATGTATTGTTACATATACACATAATAAAGTGGTGAAAGAACATAACCAGCTGATCAGTCAGTCTATCATATGATTCTAAAGTAAAGGGCCCCAGCACGAAAAGCTACTATACCCGCATACGGCCTGTTTTGAAACCGAATATACAAAAGATATTTTGACACTACTTTTCTTTCACTTAAAGGAGGAAACTGATGACAAAAAGATACAAAAAGAGAGAACTATGACTCATTTCGACTTCATGTTGACATATCCGTGGTGCAGTAGATCATATCATGGAGATGCGGTCCGGTACGCTCTTAACCCATTTAGACCTGAAGACGTTTCTGCAAATGTCTTCTAAATCCTGACAGTTTTCTGAAAAGCCTATGTTTCTATGTCAGTCGTTCTTAAAGTTTTTCATGTCAAGGACCCCAAAAATATATGTAATTGGCCGCCGACCCCCATCTGAAAATATGTTGTTCCAGGGATCCCCCATGAAGCAAAGATTGAGTTAAAAACGATCGCTCTGACAGAATATATATTCAAAGATTTGCACCACATTTTCTCGATTTTTCAAAAATAGCAGACCTACAAGCTCGTAGCGCGGCACTCGGTGCCGCACTATGAGCTTGTAGATCTGCTATTTTTCAATAGCTAAAGTATAACATAATTCTTAAAACACCAAAAGGGGTTCCCGCCCGTCACTACACCATTGGTTCTAAAAGTTGGGGTCTCAGCTAGTCCTTAGAAGGGTAGAAACTAAAATCAGCCAGATAATGTATCATTCATTCATTCTGTACAGTACTATGCTGCGTGAATAAACATACAATTTGATAGCATACAGTAGATCACCCAGGTTTTATGGTTTTTCAATCCCCACACGTGTATGTATAAGTGTTGCAACACTTAAAATGCAGAATATGAAATGCTGGGTGTATGACTTGACTACCGCGGCCTGAATGATTCAGCCCTGCAGCCCTGGTGTGAGATATGATCTGGACAACAGATGTCAATATGAAGTTGAGGATAACATTGACCACTTCTGTGTCTTCTGTCTCTCTCCTTTCTTTCGTAATCTTTTTTGTCATCAGACGGACAGCTTGGTCATATACTTCTCTCTTTGTTGACGTTTTGTTAACGCATCCTCCTGCCGTTAACCCAGTGGTGGAAAGTAACTAAGTACATTTACTCAAATACTTTCTCATATAATGTTATGTATTGTTACATATACACATAATAAAGTGGTGAAAGAACATAACCAGCTGATCAGTCAGTCTATCATATGATTCTAAAGTAAAGGGCCCAAGCACGAAAAGCTACTATACCCGCATACGGCCTGTTTTGAAACCGAATATACAAAAGATATTTTGACACTACTTTTCTTTCACTTAAGGAGGAAACTGATGACAAAAAGATACAAAAAGAGAGAACTATGACTCATTTCGACTTCATGTTGACATATCCGTGGTGCAGTAGATCATATCATGGAGATGCGGTCCGGTACGCTCTTAACCCATTTAGACCTGAAGACGTTTCTGCAAATGTCTTCTAAATCCTGACAGTTTTCTGAAAAGCCTATGTTTCTATGTCAGTCGTTCTTAAAGTTTGCAGTGCCCGGTGTCGAGTTGGTCGGACCCATGGTTGTCCAGAACCGCCACAAAAGGCCTCTGCCTGGGCCACAGCTGACATCACAAGGCCTCTGCCTCTGCAACTCTCTATTTGGGCATGCCTAAATACGGGTTCGTCCCACCGACTTCTGACATCTGCATAGACCCCATATTTGGGCATGCCTGACAAAGATGGGCATAAAAGGTGATACCGCTGACATCACCATGACTTGACCAGCTCAACAGAATGATACATTGGCTAATAGATGGCAGTTACAGATCACCTTTTTTACATGCCAATATGCCGAAAGGTACCCGAGCCTACCGCAACTGGATGCGTGATGCACAACAACGTGCACGGAGAGCTGAGTCAGACAAAGCACGAGATGCACGCCTATAGCTGCAAGATCTGTGATTGGTGTCAATGCGGGATGCACACTCAGTCCACGCATCACCCTGTGTCCAACCGACATCATATATCCATTCACTCTGCCCCGCCAACAGTTTCCAGTGAAACCCTGCTTCGGCATGACTGTCAATAAGTCTCAGGGCCAGACATTACACCGTGTTGGGGTCTTCTGCATGAGGGACTTCTTCAGCCATGGCCAGTTCTATGTGGCGGCCAGTAGGGTTAGCAAATCAAACAGGCATTCTTGCTCGAGATGAAGAGACAAACAAGAAGTGCCAGTTTATCAGCAATGTTGTTTTTAAAGAGGTCCTTACAATATAAGTCCAGTGCCCGGTGTCGAGTCAGTCAGACCCACGGTTGTCCAGAACCGCCACAAAAGTCCTCTGCCCAGGCTCCCACGGGCACTGGCCTGTGGGAGCACTGGTAAATTCAGTCCTTTATTTCCGAGTCAGTCAAGGCTGCTTCTGTGATAATCAGGTCCTCTTCTTGGGGTTGGTTATTGCATGTTTGTAATTTGCACATTGATGTGCATTTCAAGCCATGTCAAGCACGTGCATCCTGGGAGCTTGCATTTGCGACTGCAGCAGCTGCAACACTACATCAGGAGCTGGAGATCCTTCTGCCCCTAATACATACATGCAGCATCATATGCTTATGATATTTTACAGTATATTTTACATGCCAAATAGTACTGAAAGCTGTCTTACTCCAATTGGCCAAAGGGTGGCGCTATAGCACTGAATTGAATGCAATAGTAGAGGGTCATGTTCTGTTTACAATTACAACTGACTGTGTCCAGATAGCTCAGTCAGTAGAGCTCTCACCTTCAGACCACAAGGTTGTGTGTTCAAATCCGGGTACTGACAACTCAGCTTGTCAGTCTTATTTGTGCATATTGTTCTTATTCCGTATTGTCTTCTTTCTTGGTCCCGCCTTATCGCTGCTTGCAGCTATATTTGTCTTTTACTTTTCACTTGGTGCTGGTCACTTTGGGTGTTTTGTTATTTTTATAATTAGTTTTTTTAATTTATTGAACTTATGATGTGTTAATAGCACAGCCAGACTCTTCACATACTA
Organism: Electrona antarctica; assembly: GCF_951216825.1. Classification (NCBI taxonomy): domain Eukaryota; kingdom Metazoa; phylum Chordata; class Actinopteri; order Myctophiformes; family Myctophidae; genus Electrona; species Electrona antarctica. The sequence goes on along the minus strand of NC_136811.1, from coordinate 47,819,879 downwards.
GAGCATGTCTGAAATAAATGTCAGAGCTGAAATCGACATGTAAATAAATGCTTAAACATGTAGCTAGGTGTAATCTTAGGGTGCACTCACACGGTTCATGCAATTCTCTGTGCTCGTTGGGTGTTGTGTCATGGCCGCCCAGCGGCCCAATGCATTTCCAATGGAGGTCACATGGTTTGACCCAACATTGTGTTGTGTGAGGGGGAGGGGCGCAGTCGTCCGCCCCTCCCCCTCACACAACACAATGTTGGGTCAAACCATGTGACCTCCATTGGAAATGCATTAGGCCGCTGGGCGGCCATGACACAACACCCAACGAGCACAGAGAATTGCATGAACCGTGTGAGTGCACCCTTAGAGACCACAGAAGTGAACCTTTCAAGCCTGTTTTCTCAACTCGCCGTTTCTCTGCAAGACATTACTCTATAAGCCACATCTCCAAAACTGGTGGGTCAAACTGAATAACCAATGTCAATTTGAAGCTATGATTCCCTGCTTTCATATGACATGGACAAAAAAAAAAGAAAAAAAATCCGATGGCAGTCCCTCAGTCAAATGTATTCATTCACTGTGGCAGCAAATGTGTAAATGGGTAAAAATGGCCTGTCTTGGTTTAAAGCCCACTCACCACGACAAGGTGCAGGCCGAGAGTGGGGACAAACCCCCCCCCGCCCCAACAGGGGGAGGGGAGGGGTTGAGGGGGATTGGGGGGGGGGGGGGCAGAACACATTATAATATTACAGTCAACATGAAGCATAATATACAGAACACATTATAACATTACAATCAACATGAAACGCATATTACAAATACACTTTACAAAATGAGAGTGAGACTTAGACGTCTTCTTCAGTGTATCGTCATCATCATGGGATGTCTAGCTCGATGCCGTGCAGCCACGGCCCTCCGGTGGTGGTCTATAAAAAGGGGACCAGGTGAACGGCAGTCTGCTCGAGCATGTCTAGTAGGTGCCTGCCAGACAGACCCTACTAATTCATGGGTCTTCCCAGAGAGCAGATAAGACACAGAAAGAAGAAAACCGCGTCACAGCCTGGGCCGCGTCATAGAAGGAAGATACACACCTGTCCATCTCCTGCATCAGCTTGATCACGCCGCACCTGTGTGGAACCGCCCAGGTGTGGCAAGCAGTATAAAAGAGTAATATACGGGATATGGAAACAGAGTGGAAAAAACCTACCTGAGTACACAGTCTACAGAAAGGAGTAAAACAATACTCTACTCAACAGGCTTAGTGGAAATACTTACCGGAGATAAATCCTATCCTATTTACCTTCATAGACTGTTGGATTATATATATACTTACCGGTATCTGAGTTGAACTGCCTTATCTGAAACCCGAGAGAGAAAGTTAAATCGTACTTATCTGTGGGACCTTGTTCAGTTAACCTGAACCAACCGGTGATGATTCGAGTTGAATTACGTACCTGTGATGTGCAGAAATCCACAAATAAAGTGGAATATGGAAAAGGAGTGAAATACCTACCCGAGTACATTCCCCTGAAGACGACAACAGTGTTATCCTTTTACCCTGAAATGAACTTAAAGTTGGCCCATGCTTTATATCGCTTACTGTTGAACCTCATTACCCTGAAAAAGTTGACTTTGTGCAATTCAAATTTCTGCAATATTTCTGCCTGGTTTGGCACCTTCTCGAGTGTATCAGTCACCACACTTGGCAGAGGCATCCCAGGACGTACCAGCGAGATGTCAAGACCTTTGATGACACTTTCGCCTCTCCGTGAGCACTCTGTGAGTGTTGCTTAAAAGACAGTGACTTATCCAGGTATCTTTGGGGGCTTTCTGGAACGCCAGGTGGTTGTTTATGAACACGTCCAGTTCCCCGTTTACTTCACTGTTGAGGGGGGGGGGGGGGGGGGGAGTAGAACAGAGCTCACAACACACTGTATACATACATACTTCACTGTTGAGGTGGGGGAGCAGAACACAGCTCACAACACACTGTATACATACATACTACACTGTTGAGGTGGGGGAGCAGAACACAGCCCACAACACACTGTATACGTATACTTCACTGTTGAGGTGGGGGAGCAGAACACAGCCCACAACACACTGTATACGTATACTTCACTGTTGAGGTGGGGGAGCAGAACACAGCTCACAACACACTGTATACGTATACTTCACTGAGCAGAACACAGCTCATAACACACTGGGTATACATACAAATAAATATACATAAATAATATTTGATTTTGCACAGTATAAAAACAATACGAAAGGAAAAAGTGAAAAAGGAGGCAAGAAGCCCAAAGGGTGTATACATGTGTACAACAAAGCATTTAACAAAGCATTTAAAAAAAATTATTTGAAAGCAACATACAAATTATTTCCAGATAACATGATTGCATAGTATAAAGAAAAGGACTAGAACATGATTGAAAAGACACTTGATTATCTACAGTATGTCATGATTATCGAGACAGTATTGTCAACATAGTTGCCACATCGGCTTCTATAAAGATAATAATTAGAATAAGAATCATTTAAATGATCTGATTAATCAGAGCAAACTTCAATTTGTTGTTCTATAAATGAAGAGAAGACAGTAGAGTATGTGTTGTATAGTGTAGTATCTGTATTTGAAAACTGACTATGACTGGTACGATAAAGGAGAGTTTGAAGATGAGTACCCTGTCTAGTGTTGTGTTTGTGTATTTAAGAATATGCTTGAAAGTAATTAGTAAAAGGTTTGGGAATAGAGTTGGGGGTATGTTTGAGCTTATAAATAAGTGATTGATCTGAAAGACAGTAAATTGAGTATTACAGTCAACATGAAGCATAATGCAGTAAGTCGCCCTGAGGGCTAGAAGCGACCTCGCCACGGCAGACTGCTGGGCGAGCACTGGTGCTTTGGCATGGGGGGGTCAGATCAACATATGGAATGAATTCTGTACTGGCCATATATGGAGCATGTCTTGAGTGTACAGGGTTTGATGAGGTCAGATCAACATATGGAATGTCAGAACAGGTCGGCTCCATATATGGAGATCTATGGGTGGCAGCGGGGGCAGTGTCGAGTGTACAGGGTTTGATGAGGTCTGGCCATATATGCAGCAGTCGAGTGTACAGGGTTTGATGAGGTCTGATCAACATTAGTTGATGCGAAAGTGAGGTCTAGCAAACACCAACTCGGGATTCCTGGATCGCTGCCCTCCACAATTTCCTATCCAACATCAGGTTCTTGAGCTCTTCAGTGTTGTCAGCCAAGCTGTCGCACCGCAGCACGTCTACATAGGTGTTTCTTTCCCCTCCTGGCTTTGCCCTGGGTTGGCTCCCATAGGGTAAATTTACTTGCCTCAAGATCTGGGTGCCTGACGCAGTGTCCTGCCAGCCTCATCCTGCCCTCTCCGACTTTGTCCGTGACCCGTGGTAGGTCCCCATAGGAGGTCCACATTTCTGATGCAGTCCGTCCATGTGACACCTGCATTCTTGTGTAGACTCCATCCAGGGCTTTTTCCTGTTGTATTGTAAGGATCCATGTCTCGGCCCCATACAGCAGTACTGACTCCACAGTAGCTATGAACAGCCGCCTCTTAAGGTCTTCTCCCATATCTGATTTCCACACTCTCCTCATCCCGTGCAAAGCTTTTCAGTTGAGGAAGTCCAGGCCCCGAGGTACTCGCTCGAGCACCGTCCCATCTGCAGTGGCAATGGTTTTGTCCTCGGTGTTGACTGTCATTACCTTTGTTTTCTTGGCATTGAGCTTGAGTCCGATCTTCCAGCACACCTTTTCTACTGCCCTTCCTTTCTTGACTGTATCTGAGATTAGGGAGATGTCGTTTGCATAGTCGAGGTCAGTGACCATGATGGGGTGTACTCGCCTTGACTTCCTCAGGACCAGAGTGAACCCCAGTGCCTCCTCTCTGCCATTGATTGCAAGTCTCAGTGCATGAGCCATCACTACAACGAACAGGAAGGGGGCAAGAGTGTCACCCTGTAGGACGCCTGCATGGTGTCACCGTCACAGGTTTGGACCTTGGCTCGAGTCTGGCTGTAGCTTGACTCTATCATCTGGACCAACTTTTCTGGATCTCCGTAGGCACATAGAATACTCATGAGTTTCCCCCGGTGGATGGTATCGAAAGCCTTTTGGAAGTCAATGACACCGCTGACAGGTTGCGCTCCCTTACCCCTTCCAATATCCTCCTCAGTGCCGGTATCTGCCCGACTGTTCGTTCTGGGCGGAAGCCGTTCTGTGAATTTCTCAGTAGAGGCCTGGCCTTAATTTTCTGGCCTGTTGAGAACTCTAGTTTTCGCCGGCTGCCGGGCGCGGCTGCACTGATAACTTTGGGGCGGGACCGTCTAGAGTTTGAATGGACAGGTATCAGTCAAAAGGGAGACATCAAAGAGGAAGGATGGGTGGGATAAACATATGGATGTCAGAAGAGGTCAGCTCCATATATGGAGATATAAGGGTTTGAGGTCAGATGTAGAGTTGCTAGCGGCTCCATATATGCAGATATAGGTGATGATCCAGTCTTCTCCATATATGGCTATGCAGGGTTTGATGAGGTCAGTGTCGTGATCTTCATATTATGGAGACGGCCATATATGGAGAGTGTCACAAGGCATTATGGACTGACGACCATATATGGTGGTGTGACGTGTCACGAGGCGTGACGCACTAACGGCCATATATGGAGTCACTGAAGGACTGACGGGTACGGTCACAACAATTATTAGCAAACAAACATTACTTCTGTTCCAAATATATATTACAACATGAGTGAGACTTGGGCGTCTTCTTTCATGTATCTTCATCGGATGTCCAACTCGATACCGTGCCACCGTGCTGTGTTCAGCAAGGTCAGTTGTCGTTGTGGCAGATCTCCCTCCTGTGATGCTTTCTCCTGGGTCCCAGATGTTGCGGTGACAACCTGTGGGCCCAGCACCATCCCACTCCTGCTTCCAGGAGGACTACATCCATGCCTTTGTAGACACAGGTCCTCAGGGAAGGATCGGAGCATCTCTTGTTCAAAGTCAAAGTCTGCTGTCCCATCATTGGAGTGGTCCTGGAAATCTATGGGTTCTTCCTCTCATTTAGGGGGATTCTTCCCAGTGGCTGTCGGTTTCATCAGGCGGGTGCCTGTACTGGGGTCCTTGCTCAACTTACCAGGGATCAGCAGTTTGTTAGACAAAGTTGGAGAGAGCAACAACATGGTATAACAATGAGCTGTAGCTGCAGGAGGCACAAATCGCCTACAACAGACTTCGGCCCTTACCAGCCAAAGCCATTTGAGCAATCTCTTTGAGAGGTGAGCCGCAGCCAAGGAGCGGTGAGCTGTAGCTGTGCCGTGTTCGGGAATCATTGGATTAGTTGATTTGACCCCCCAATCCAACCCTTTGAGTGCCAAGCAGGGAGGCATTGGGTCCCATTTCTACAATCTTTGGTATGACCCGGCCCGGGGATCAAACCCCGACCTCCCAGTTTCAGTATTTGGCTGCAGCGAAGACCAGGGTTTAGGTAGATTTGTAGGACCTTTACAGAGGCATTCCAGGATGTACCAGCGAGACGTCAGATTAGAGAGACCCTTGATGACACCATCACCTTCAATTCCTTTGTGGGTGTTGCTTAAAAGACAGTGCCATATCCATCTGCTGGAGCCAGACGAACGCTCAATCATGGCTTCCAGTCATCCCGGTTCTCCATAGATTTGGTCAGTTCGTTGGTACTCTGCACTCCTGCATCATTCTTGAGTACATCCACGTATATTAGTGTGGGATGTCCTCGTGATTGATGTCCGTGTGTTGGTTCCAACAGCACTTGAGGTTGTCTTTGGCAGTGTCCCGCTAGTCTCATTCTCCTTGCTGCTACTTTCTGGCTCACCCGTGGTATTCCCTCATACAGGTGGTATTCCCTCATACAGGATCTTGTTGGTAACATGTACATTCTTGCTGATGTTAAGTACTGCACGCAACATTCTGGTGGATCACCCGTCTAGAGACCTCTGCAGGGTTGGCTTCAGGGTCCATAACAGACTACCGTTGCATAGAAGAAGCAGTTTGATTTGATGGGGAGGTTGGAGTTCCATACACCGGTCATGCCATTAACCCATATACTGCCTCCTGCTGGACGCAGAGCCAACCGCAGACTGCCGAGCCTATTTCAATGCAGCACAAACTGGATTGACATCCTGTCTGTAGCATCCATCTTTAATGCTAAATAAATAGCATCACTGCTAGCGAGCTAAAATGAAGCCATCCTTGCTCTAGAAAGCACCAATGTTTCCATCTAAACCACCGGATAATCAGCAAAGACCTCCAAACATTGCGCATTTTATCCAAACCATGGAGAGCTCCATAGATTGAGTTATTCAGCTTTTTAGTCAGCCGGTATAATGGGAGGTGGACGGCAGCGTGGTTACGCAATCCGGTCTAGGATCGCTAAAGAAGGAAAGGCCAAGCCAAAATAATAATAAAAAAAAATCAATCAGTTTTGATATCAATAATAAAGCTTATCAGACGGAACATTACGCCAGAAGCAGTTGCTGGTTGGATTCCTTATGACGGAACGTTCCGCTAGGAGCAGTAAAACTGTTAAGGACCGTCCATGCAAGTGCCTTCCCCTCGAGATCTTGCTTGGCCAAGTTAACCCATGAGCCCAGTTAGTCCTGGGCTCATGGCTCTGTCTTTTAAGGCCAACACTAACTACTCTTCAGGAGTTGTTGAGCTTGTTCATGTTGTCGGAGTGCAGGCTGATGACGTCTGCATAGTCCAGGTCTGTCAGGACAACTGGGGGTGTCGTCTCGACCTCCTTGGAGTTAGAGTGAAGCAAAGATCCTGCTCTTTTGGCAGATGATGTGGTCCTGATGTCACCATCAGTCCAAGACCTTCAGCTCTCACTGGACCGGTTTGGCTGACGTGTACGGCGGCTTTAGGTGAGGATCAGCATCTTCACATCTGAGGCCAGGGTTCACAGCAGGGAACCGATGGATTGTGCAGTCCAAGTAGGTTAAGTGCTGCTCAACAATGGAATACCAGAAGAAATGGTGAAGGCAATAGCAGTGAAGTATGAGAACCCCGTCTGCTTTGTGCAGAGCATTGAGGGACCAACAAAATAATTCCAGACAACCACAGGCATCCTTCAGGGTGACACACTGTTCCTTTTCTGTGTCATTGTCGCTGACTATGTCCCCAGGCAAGCGATAGATACCATCTCCTCCAAAGGTCTCACAATAGGCAAAGTCAGAAGTGGTCGACCGATCTTGACTATGTGGACGACATCGCACTGATTGCTGAACACATATTCTCTGCTCAAGGGCTGTTATCACTAGAAAGTTGGCCTATTGCCGAAAAGACAGAATGCCTGCTTCTAAATGAAGACACTGATGTCACAGCGGTCTATGGAGTGGATGTTTGGGCGATCAAAGAAACAGAGGTATTCAAATATATTGGAAGGTCTGAGGAAGGGCTGCGGCCCGAAACGTTATCTACCAGTAAAGATATTTTGGGAGCTTCAAATGTTTTTTTCATTTCTTCATTCAAATATATTGAATCATATGTAGTCAGTAGCAGAAAGGACTTGACAGGCCTAGGGTGCTTGTAATAAGCTACATCGTATATGGCAGTCAGACATCTCAAGAGCTACCAAGCTCAACCTGTACAAAGCCTGTGTGGAAAGTATCCTTTATGGTGCCAAAACAACAATGGACAATGAATAAGGAGTTTTGGGATCTTGACAGAAAATGTGTCTCTCATGAAAGGACCATCCCAATAAAGCTCAGATTTATGGAGGCATCATTCCTCCCATCTCAGTTGTTGTAGCACAAAGAAGACTCTGTTTTTCTGGACACTGCCAGAGGAAAAGACCAGGTCATTTTGGATATTCTTCTGTGGAGACTACCCTGCCCATCAAGAGGAACAAGACCTCACATCTCCAGATATTGTGAGTAGGGACACAGGACTGACCGAATGAACTTGGTGTGGCAATGAGCAACAGAGACAAGTGGAAGCAGCTTGTGTCGCAGATCGAGGGCCCTCGAATGATGATGAGGGAAGGTGCATGAGTTTAAGTACCTCTGGGTCTTGTTCACGAGGCAGGACGGAAAATTAGATTAGCCAGAGAATCGGAGCGGCAGGGGCAGTAACCATACTGTACTGTTGTGACAAATAGAGCAATCTTTGTTCCTACTCTCACCTATGGTCATGCAGTGTGGGTCATGACTTACTTTAAGACTTAGTTCCTCCCGTTCCTATTGGAACATTGGGCGACGAGTCCCCTCCATTTGCTCCGGGCTCTGGTGCCCCTTCTTGCTCCGTGCCAGCTGACACCCATCTGGCTTAGGTCTTCCTTGGCTGTCTGTCTCCATGTCTTCTTTGGCCTCCCTCTCTTCCTCTTTCCACCTTCTGGCATCCAGTCCATTTCCACACTTGCCGGTCTATCTCTTGGCAGTCGTCGTGCCCAGCCATTCTCCTTCTCCTTTTCAGCTACAACGTCAGACAGTGCTGCTACTCCTGCCCTTCTCATCACCTCCTCCTGTCAGCGACGATGTCAGACAGTGCTGCTACTCCTGCCCTTCTCATCACCTCCTCGTTGGTGATGTGTTCTCTCCATGAGATCCTCAGGATGGATCTGAGGCAATGTCGGTGGAAGACATCCAACTTGTTGGTTGACACTGGCCGTCTTCATCCACGTCTCACAGCGTAGGTCGCTGTTAGGATGACCACTGACATGTAGAGGCGTAGCTTGGCTTGGAGGACCAGATGTTGCAGAGCCATTGGAACACTCCTGCAGCTTTTGACGTCTTTCTCCACGTCTCCTGTACTTGAGATGTTACTTCCAAGATAGGTGAAGTTGTCAATGTACTGTCGTGTTGGCCTAGGGTGAGTGGTGGAAGGTGTTGGTGTTGTCTGACGGTCATGGCCTTGGTTTTTTCTTGGCTTATCTGTAAAGCAACCTTTTCTTCATGCTCATGTAGATTGTTGGTCATCTCTTGAAGTGCATGCTGGGTATGACTTCTTTCGTGTAACGTCAGAGGTCCAACTGTGTCGTGGAGCCATGCCCACATCTCTGGTCCCAGGTCAAAGAGGCTGGCTTCCGAGGGTTGTCTGTATAAGGGGCAGGTGTTGATATGGTCGGTGGTCTGCTCAGGGTCACCGCACTTGCATGCCGCACTGTCCGCCAATCCCCACTTCTGCATTGATGCATTGAAGCGCCCAACCCCAGTTCGTAAGCGGTTCAGTGTAGTCCATTGCTGGCGAGGTAGGTCCTCTCCTCCTATGGCGCCATCTCCTGGTTCCCAGATGTAGCGATGCATGCAGGAGGGCCCGGCTGACTACCACTCCTGCTTCCATGTGGCTGCCAACCATGCATCTCTGGAGATGTCCTCAGAGGTGGAGTTGAGCATCTCTTGTGCTGCCTTATTGTAGAGGTGGCGGGACTTGAGTCAGCTTGGAGGCGCTGGAGTTGTTGTGTTATGCAGGATGTGCCAGTCGTGCTTCTGAGCTTTCCTGGCCAGGACGAGGGTGGCAGCCTCCCGTCGGAGGCTGGCCGGCGCCATTCCCGCAAGGACTGGCAAGAGGAACACAGAGGTGGGCTTCAGGCATCCCGTTATGATTCGGAGGGAGTTGTTAATTGCCACGTTGACCTTTCTCGCATGAGGGCTTCTGCTCCAGACTGGGACGCAGTATTCCGCTGCAGAGAAGACCAGGGCTTGGGTGGATACACGCAGCATCTTAGCGGAGTATGACTTATCAGAGCCTGGGTCATGACCGAAAGAATAAGGTTGTGGTTACAAGCGGCCAAATGAGTTCTCAAACAGGTGGCTGTCAAGTCCCTTAGGGTGAGAAGTTAATTTGAGTACTCAGAGTAGAGTTGCTGCTTCTTCACTTGGAAAGGAGCCAGCTTAGGTGGTTCGGACATCTGGTTAGGATTCCTCTCAATCGGAGGTCCTCGAACATCCCGCTGGAAAGGGACCCCTAGGAAGCCCAACGATGAGATGGAGGAATTATATCTCCAAAATCTTCCGGGAACGCCTCGGGATCCCCCAGAATTAAGTTACCAATGTTGCTTTGGAGAGGGAGGTCTGGAGCTCTCTGGTGGAGCGGTTTCCCCCACGACCCGACTACGGAGAAGATGTTGAAGATGGATGGACGGCCCTTTGTGGTGGTACGTGTCAGTCTGATGCCTCGGTAGTCGTCTTGCTTTTGAGAGGTCTCCAGCTTTAGGCACAGGCATGACGTTAGGTCGAGATCAGTTCTTTAAGACCATCGGGGGAATGCCATCCAGTCCAGCACTTTTGCCCTCCCTTACTGTGGATTCCGTCCTGGCCAAGCTCACTGGCTAGTCGATGTGCAGGTTCTGGAGGGATGCTGGTATATTTTCCTCATATATCAATCTTCTTTTATGAGCAGTCCAAGTAGCATGACTGTACGGTTATTCATTAGCAATAGCGGTTAGGAGTCAATCTGTTGAAGTAGTATGTGATCTGTCACTTAATATATAGCTTCAACCTATAGGCTCTGTAACCTTGAGAAAGAAAGAGAAAACAAAAGAAAAATGCTCATTATTAGCAAGTTGTTGTTCTAGCTTACTGTAAATTGTTCTGGATTAAGGGCATCTGTTAAATACCTAAATTGTAAATTGTACATTGTTGATAAAATAATCAAAATATATACACACCTTGCTGTGTGTGTATATATTTAATATTATTTTATCAACAATGTACAATTTAGGCATTTAGCAGATGCCCTTAATCCATATAGTAAAGGTAATATAGTTACCTTGCCATGATGGGAGGCCAATGAATGATGGGAAATTAAATGAAATTCGTAGATTGTCTTGAAGAAATATACACGCACGCACGCGTGCATTAACATCCACACCACCACAACGAAGCTGCACTAATTAATATGTTAATTTGTGTCACTAGAAGAGTGACACAAATTCAACGTTTGCCACCTGGAAAGTACTACAAAAGGGGGTTAATCAAACAGAAACTACAACATGTGGCCAACCTGGCGGGAAGGAAACAACAAGATAGGGAAAACATTTGGCCAACCTGGCGGGAAGGAAACACAACCTTGGGAAGGAAGATATTCAACAGTTGGTACTTTGAAGAGATGTGATCTGAAACCGAAAACTAGAGGAGAGAGAAAACTAGCCTGAAAACCAAGGTACGGGAGGCCGGGTAGCCGAGCACAGTGGGCGGGGGTCGCACGAGGGACCGTTGGGTACAACCCGGTTGCTGCACCACCCGGTTCCTGCACAACCCGCCTGCCCAGTATGCCTGATTATTGATCCCAGATTCAACCCTCCTCGGGGAGCACTACACTATAGCTGACATGGATCCAGTGTCGTCCAGCTCGTAGATTTAACGTCGTCAACGTCGGGCCCCAATTTCAACATGCTCGTAGATTACACGTTGGGCCAATTAAAAACAGATTCAACACACACGCGCGCGCATGCACGCACGCACACGCACCCCCCCCCACACACACACACACACACACACACACACACACACACACACACACACACACACACACACACACACACACACACACACACACACACACACACACACACACACACACACACACACACACACCCCTCCCCCCACACCCTTAGGCCCATCACAATTACTACATAATAAGTATTTGTGATAATCACAATACTTTTGGGATAATCGTCACTCATTCCCATGTTGGAAAGTAGTGGAAGTAGCAGATCAAAAATGTTTTGATCTAGTAGATCTGATTCTTTCACTATTCATGTGTTTTTATTGTAATTTAAATAATGTATTAATACTTGTGACGGGCCTAACGTACCTCAATGTACCCAGGCTTCAGAGGTACAATTGGGGATTCCAGACAACGTAGCGCACCCACTATCGTTGCCCGGGCGAGGAGACCCTCGACCCTACCCCCGACGTTCTGAGGTCACTGTCCTGGCGGGGAGACCCTCGACCCAGCCCCCGACGTTCTGAGGTCACTGGCCCGGACGGGGAGACCCTCGACCCAGCCCCCGACGTTCTGAGGTCACTGTCCTGGCGGGGAGACCCTCGACCCAGCCCCCGACGTTCTGAGGTCACTGTCCTGGCGGGGAGACCCTCGAACCAGCCCCCGGCGTTCCCAAGCAGCATTCCAGACATCAAGGGCAGCAGGCCTCATTTTCCTTTAAACATAAACAAAAAAAAAGTGTAAAAACAAAGTGTTAGAAATGACTACACCTGTACGTGCCCGTCGGCCACCGGCCTACTTGAGAACGATGCAACTTGGGAACCTAATAATCCCCGTTGTCAACTTGTCATAGCACCCGTTTTAACCATCTGTCTGTGTCCCTTTTGTGCCCATACTGTATATGGAGATCTCTGTATCCGTCTGTCTGTCTGTGCCTGAAGAGTGCAAACTGACAAGTGGACTGGTTAAGTAATCAATTAGCAGGTGTGGGGTTGCCGTGGCAATCAATTGGTTGAGGCAGAGACTGGAAATTGCACAGGTGAGGGACTTGGGCTCATTAGGTCCACTGGCAGAGCCTGACCAGAGCCTTTTGTGGTGTTTCTGGACAACGGTGTATGCCACCGACTCAAGGTCGGGCACTGCACTCCCTGTGGGGGTGTGGAGGCGGTGTGGAACGTTTGTGTCAAATTTGAAGTCGGTGGGCCAAACGGTTCTTGAGTTACGTGCATTACAACCACACACACATGCGCAGGCGCGCAGAGACGTGGTGCATTTATAGTAGGATTTGGGACCACAATCGGGCATAGCTCCGCCCTAATTGCTACTCCACTACTAGCAATTACTAGGCAAATATTATGCTTTTACTCCACTACATTTATTTTTTTAAATCTCTGAAATGAATAAAAATAAACTAATAAGACCATTGCTGCGTCTAAAGCAACCAACTATACCAAAAATGATCAGAAAGGCAAAGATTTTGAAAATTGCCGATCTACAAGCTCACAACAGCTTGCAGTGCAAGGTATTGCCACTGCAATGCTGTAGCTACACTAATACAATCTTTCTAAAGTTGTCCTTTAAGTAAAAGTAGCAATAGTGCTGTATAGAAATACTGTAAAAGTCCTGAATTTAAAATGTACTTCAGCAATAGTACACAAGTATTGGTTTTAAAAATGTACATAAAGTACCAAAAGTAGAAAGTATGTCCCTTTACAAGTTTTCAAATGTGAGCTTGTAGATCGGCTATTTTTGAAATGGTCGAAATGTATACAGGGCTGAAGTGGTTAACCGATTCAGGACGGGAACCTCTCTTGGTGTTTTAAGCATTTGTTACATACTCGAGGATTGTATATTTATATGTATTATATATGATACCGTGACTGTATTTCTATATATTGTATATTATACAAGGGGTATTTATATATATATATATATATATATATAGTATGTTATACGGTGATTATATTGATACATATAGATATTATAGTATACAGTGATGTGGCATAGTATGGAGTGCTGATTGCAGTTCTCAGTCACAGGTCTGGCTGGTGCTCGGAGGCGGAGACTTACCTTCCACCTGCCCACCTCGTCAACGGGAGCCTATCATCATCAGAAGGCCAGCCAGAGGAAGACTACTTAAGAGCAGCTGTGATGCCAGCTCGTTGGCAGTGTGACTCAGTCTGTCATACTGAGAGCATACTGTCCAGGGGAGCTGTGAAGCGACACCTTTGTAAAAAGTCAACACTAGGGTCTCCATATACCTGTGTGGAGGTTCCTGAGTGTATATATATATATCTCTTGCCTGTCTCGCTGTGGTGATGTTACAAGTAATTATACGCACATTGATTTAAGTGGTATGGTATAATTTACAGGAGTATGGGAGCTTGCTTTTTGTAACAGTCATTATTTTGTTAAGCATTAGGTAGAGTAGAGAGTTTAAATAGGTTGATCATTTGTGACCATTCTTTTCCTTTTGTTGGTTAGGATTAGATAGAAGGTTCTTTTGCATCTAGGATAGGTATAGTCTTTTTTGTTTGTTTCCCTGGGTTGCCCCATACAGCCTTTTGTTCTCATTATATAATTTAAATAACACTTGTAACTCGACGTGGCTCGAGTAGAGGGCTCAGCCCCTATATTTAAGTTGGTTGGAAACCCAGAAATTATCGTTATTAGTCCGTACAGGTTGTCTAGATAGAAGGTTATAGCTATATATATATATATATATATATCCCCATATTGTTTATATATATTCATACTATTGTATTGATTGCCTATATACCTTCTGTCTATTGAATATACCTTATTGAAGCACTGTGAATAAACGACAGTTCACTTGCCAGCCTTGTTGCGTCCTTTAAGTACCCCTAGATATATGACGAGCCCTGAAGGAAACGTAACAGCATTATGTTACACTTTAGCTATTGAAAAATAGCAGATCTACAAGCTCATAGAACGGAAAATGTTTGAGAACGACTGACATAGAAACATGGGCTTTTCAGAAAACTGTCAGGATTTAGAAGGCATTTGTAGAATCGTCCTCAGGTCTAAATGGTTAATTTCTATGTTTTGTAATAAATGTAAAAAAAATCTGCAAAGTAACTAATGTTTTCAAATAAAAGCAGTGGAGGTAAAAGTATAATATGTGGATCCGAGATTTAGTTGTTAGTAGAAGTAAAACATATTGGGGAAAAACTCAAGTGCAAATACCTCAACATTTAAAGGAATGACCGAAAGTACTCAAATTCCCTCGAAAACTGTTTTTTTAACATTGTAACAACATTGTAATATTGCAATAACATTGTAACACTGTAATAACATCACTGTAACATTTTAACAACACTCACCGGTCGTGCGGGTCCACAGGCCGGGGAGAGGCAGGGAGCCGGTCGTGCGGGTCCACGGGCCGGGGAGAGGCAGGGAGCCGGTCGTGCGGGTCCACGGGCCGGGGAGAGGCAGGGAGCCGGTCGTGCGGGTCCACGGGCCGGGGAGAGGCAGGGAGCCGGTCGTGCGGGTCCACGGGCCGGGGAGAGGCAGGGAGCCGGTCGTGCGGGTCCACGGGCCGGGGAGAGGCAGGGAGCCGGTTGTGCGGGTCCACATGCCGGGGAGAGGCAGGGAGCCGGTCGTGCGGGTCCACAGGCCGGGGAGAGGCAGGGAGCCAAATCTGTACCTCTCCCCCCACTGTTCTGAGGAGGGTTCCAGGCAAGAGCAGCAGGCATCATTCTCCTTTAGAAATAAACAAAAAAAGTATATATATTAAAAAGAAAAAAAAATCAGACCGGTCTGAAGTGAGTGGTGCTGTACTGTACTGTACTGTACTGTACTGTACTGTACTGTACTGTACTGTACTGTACTGTACTGTACCACCCAAAAATCGCACCCGTGTGAAGTGAGCGGCGCTCATCATCATCATCATCATCATCATCGTACATCATCATTAAGAATGGTGGTCCCCGGTGTTGCCACCGACATCTGATTGGTTAGAGGATTTGCTAGTCTACATTGACGTCATTTTTCCCTTCATTGTCAATGGCCTTTAATGCTTTGATGTTTAATTTACTTCATATTTGATGGAAATTTGACCTAAATTCTCCTTTCATTGTCAATGGCAAATATCGAGACGTGTGAGGACAAAATCTGTATTTTTTTTTTTTTAATCACTCGTGTGAAGTGAGCGGTGCTCTTGTCTCATCATCGTACATCATGACGTAACATATGTCAATTTGCTCAGACACATATGACGTAAATTCTCCATTCATTGTCGATGGGAACTGAAAAAATAAACCAAACAAGAAAGCTTATTTCTTTTGAAGAGTTTGAATTGATTTCGGTACAAAATTGGGCATAGCTTCGCCGTCCAGAAAAACGTGACATTACTCCTTTAAAGCAGGGGTATACCACGATAGTTACACAAACGTTTGGACGGTTGTTATATAGGAAAAGAACATAAGTACAACAGTAAAAAAAGAAAAAAGGTATTCTACTTGAGTATTTAAATTTCCAGGACTTTTACTTCACTTTTACCACTACATGTTTGTACCTACGAATAACCCTACGTTTCTATAACCGTGGTTCTCTAACTATTTCATGTCAAGGACCCCAAAAATCATGTATTTGGCCGCCGACCCCCATCTGAAAATATGTTGTTCCAGGGACACCCCAGAAGCAAAGATTTGAGTTAAAAACGTTCGCTCTGAAAGAATATATATATATATATTCCAAATTTGCACCACATTTTCAAGATCTTTCAGAAATAGCAGATCTACAAGCTCTGAGGACGATTCTACAAATGTCTTCTAAATTCTGACAGTTTTCTGAAAAACCCATGTTTCTATCGTGTTGTTCTCAAACATTTTCATGTCAAGGACCCCCAAAAATGTATGTAATTGGCCGCCGACCTCCATCTGAAAATATATGGGACTCCCCAGAAGCAAAGATTTGAATAATAAACTTTCGCTCTGAAAGAATATATATTCAAAGATTTGCGCCTCATTTTCACGATTTTTCAAAAATAGCAGACCTACAAGCTCGTAGCGCGGCACAGAGTGCACATAGTGCGCTTGTAGATCTGCTATTTTCCAATATAGCTAAAGCATAACCTAATGCTTAAAACACCAAAGGGGTTCCCGTACAGAATGGGTAAAGCCAGCGTCATATTTCTTTTTCGGTCACGTGTGACGCATCAGGCAGTGATAGAAAAAAGCACTCACATTTTTTTACCCCAGTGCCCCCCACAAAATGACCGGAACTACTTAAAGGGAAACTTGACCCTTTTTGCAAAACAATACATGTTAATGATGACATTTAGAAGATTTAGAACACTTTCCTGGGGGTCTTTGTGTGTAATATGTGGTTTTAGATATTTTAGCAGTGAGCCCAGTGTCTCTGATGTCATGGACAACTGGGTTCACTTACTTCCTGGACTACATGTTGTCTCAGTAAGACAGCCCTCCCCCTATCCACAAGGAGGAGCAATGCACCAAAGCATTATGGGAATTGTAGTCCAGGAAGGAAGTGAGCGCAGTGTCGATGACATCAGAGACACTGGGCTCACTGCTAACATCTAACATATCTAAAACCACATTACACACCTAAGGACCCCCAGGAAAGTGTTCTAAATCTTCTAATAGTCATTAACATATATTCTTTTGCAAAAAGGGTGAAGTGTCCCTTTAATATTCACCAAAACCAGAGCAGAACTCCCACCACGGGACTCAGGCAATCAATCAATACAGTTGCAACCACTATATTAAGTTGAACTATCCCTTCAAGCAAAAGTATCAATGCTTCCATGTCGAAATATGTCCGGATTTCAAAATGAACTTTATTAAAACACTGTAGACATGATATTTATTATGAGCTACTTTCTGTCAAGACATTCTATTCAGGAGATTATTATAACACACAGACACAGACAGGCCATGGAGGAGGGCTTGTACAGTACAGTACAGTACAGTACAGTACAGTACAGTACAGTACAGTGCAGTGCAGTGCAGTGCAGTGCAGTGCAGTGCAGTGCAGTGCAGCACCACTCACTTCAGATGGGTCTAATTTATTTTTTAAAGTGTTGGAGTTTGGAAGCGCTCGTTGAAGTCACTGAGCGGCACCAGCGTACCACCCGTTTAGAATGTGCACATAATGCAGGAGGCAGCAGGACGGCCCGTTAACAACAACGAGTGCTTCCAAACTCCAACACTTTAAAAAAATAAATTAGACCCATCTGAAGTGAGTGGTGCTGTACTGCACTGCACTGCACTGCACTGCACTGCACTGCACTGCACTGCACTGCACTGCACTGCACTGCACTGTACTGTACTGTACTGTACAAGCCCTCCTCCATGGCCTGTCTGTGTCTGTGTGTTAGGCTGTGCAACAGTGACACTCGGTGAACACTATTTCCGTGCTCGGACACAGCCAGGGACACATATAGGGACAGACAGACCTAGCCGCAATTTGCAACTCTAGATTTTTTTACAATGGGATGAATCTAGAGTTGCAATACCCTCCATTGACTCCCCACTCATCATTTTGCGTTTGTGATCTGCTGGTCTCAAACGACGTTAAACTCACCAACATTGCAGCTGTAGTCCAAGCTTGAATTTTTCTCTTTCGATCTGCAAAGCTTGTTTTTCATAAAAATCCCCCGTAGACATGTTATGAGCTACTTTCTGTCCAAAATATTCCACAAGTGATATTCCGAGCCGCCATTTTGCAATTCTGCGACGGGCCGTAAAACAAGACGTGAGGGGGAGAGCTTGTTTAATAGAATCTTACCTGCGCAGGTAAGACACCCAAAGAAGAAGCCGACGCAGCGCGACGCCCCGTCACGCACGGCCTTCTATTAAACAAGCGCTCTCCCACACGTCTTGTTTTACGGCAGGTTGAAAAAATACAAAATGGCGGCTCGGAATATCACTTGTGGAATATTTTGGACAGAAAGTAGCTCATAACATGTCTACGGGGGATTTTTATGAAAAACAAGCTTTGCAGATCGAAAGAGAAAAATTCAAGCTTGGACTACAGCTGCAATGTTGGTGAGTTTAACGTCGTTTGAGACCAGCAGATCACAAACGCAAAATGATGAGTGGGGAGTCAATGGAGGGTATTGCAACTCTAGATTCATCCCATTGTAAAAAAATCTAGAGTTGCAAATTGCGGCTAAGACAGACCCAGGGACACAGCCACACACATAGCTGTCTATAGGAGTGGTTGCGCCACTCAAAAATATCACGGCACAGACTTTCTTGACAGAAAGTAGCTCATAACATGTTTACGGTGGATTTTTAGGAAACAAACTCACCAACTGTAGTAGGGCCAGCTTGAATTATCCTTTCAATCTGCCAAGCTTTTAACCTTGTTCAATACAAGCAGATCTTAAATGCAATTTGGACCAATGGGATGTCAATGGAGGGCATTGCAACTCTACATTCATCGCATTAAGTGTTGCAAATTGTGGCTAAATGACTCTTAACCATAAAGGAATTTCCAAACTGATTCCATCTAGAGTTGCAATGCCCTCCATTGACTCCCCACTCATCCAATTTGCTTTTGCAATCTGCTTGTATTAAACGACGTTAAACTCACCAACATTGCAGCTGTAGGCCAAGCTTGAATTATCCTCTTTCAATCTGCCGAGCGTTTGTTTCATAAAGATCCACCGTAGACATGTTATGAGCTGCTTTCTGTCAAGAAATTCTCTGCAGGTGATTATTTGTCTAAGTGATGGAGTTTGGAAGCACTCGTTTTTATTAACGGGTCGCGCTGCTGCCTCCTGCATTATGTACAAAAAGGTGGTACGCAGGGCCGTTCAGTGACTTCAACGAGTGCTTCCAAACTCCAACACTTAGAAAAAGAATCTAGCTAAAAAGTAGCTCATAACATGTCTACGGTGGATTTTTATGAAACAATTTAAACAAAGGCTTGGCAGATTGAAAGAGGATCTTGCCCTACAGCTGCAATGTTGGTGAGTTTAAAGTCATATAATACTTAAGCAGATCGCAAAAGCAAATTGGATGAATGGGGAGTTAATGGAGGGGATTGCAACTCTAGATTCATCCCATTATGCCCAATCCAAATCACAATGTTGAACATTAAGCTACATCAACTGTGGACCCATGGGGACGCCCGCCCGCCCGCCCGCCCGCCAGCCAGCCAGCCAGCCAGCCAGCCAGCCAGCCAGCCAGCCAAAAATGTATTGAAAATCTGAAATACTCCAGTATAAATAAAAGCTTAATATCACATCACACAAAACAACAATGCTTCTCAGTGGTTCATAAAGTGGGGTCCGGGGACCCCCAGGGGTCCTTGAGGGAGTTCCAGGTGGTCCCCAGCTAAATGATAGTTTGGAACCAAATGGACCCTAATGGGTATGTAACTCTTGAGAGTATCCAAATGGAACAAAATGGACCCTAAGGGATCAATTTGGTTCCATTTTTGCCGCAATTTGCAACTCTAGATTTTTTTACAATGGGATGAATCTAGAGTTGCAATACCCTCCATTGACTCCCCACTCATCCAATTGTGTTTGTGATCTGCTTGTCTTAAACAACGTTAAAGTTAAACTCACCAACATTGCAGAAAGTAGCTCATAACATGTCTACGGGGGATTTTTATGAAAAACAAGCTCGGCAGATTGAAAGAGGATAATTCAAGCTTGGACTACAGCTGCAATGTTGGTGAGTTTAACGTTGTTTAAGACAAGCAGATCACAAACGCAATTGGATGAGTGGGGAGTCAATGGAGGGTATTGCAACTCTAGATTCATCCCATTGTAAAAAAAATCTAGAGTTGCAAATTGCGGCTAGTTCCATTTATACACTTTATTACTAATTAAATAAACAGTGAGTTTACAATATAAATTGGGGGTATCAGAGATAGAAATGCCATTAAATGGGGGTCTGTATAGACTAATATGCATGTCAAACTGGGGGGTCCTTGAAATTAAACAGGTTGAGAATCACTGCTAGAGAGCCATCAAAATATTCTTATGGGGGTCCCTGTCATATCTTTTCAAATGGGGGTCCGCTGGCTAATTAGTGTCAATTTGGGGGTCCTTGGTATAAAGAAGTTTGGGAACCAGTGGTCTAACTAACTATTCGCTGCTACATCAAAGTGAAATTAAACTCCCATCAACTCCTTTAATGATATAAGCAGCTAATTAGCTAAGCCAGTCCACCAGTGATCCTTGAGGGTGGTTCCAGGTGGTCCCCATGCAGCTATGGAGTTTAACCAAATGGACCTTTATTAGATCTTTAACTCGAGATAGAATTAAACCAAATGGACCAGTCAAGAGTAACAAAATATTGTTAAATAACTGCGTTAGGCTAATTAATTTACCAGAAGTCTACACAATTAGATGGAAAATAATTGTCATTTTGATCAACGTTTGGCCTGTTATCTCTCCTAATGGTACCAACATCAACACAGCATGGAAGTGTGGACAAACTCTTATCCAATGACAACAAAATATTCTTTAGTTTGGGGTCTGAGAGGCTAAATGCAATCAAATCAAACTTTATTTCTAGAGCACATTTGCAAAGACCAGAAGGTCAACCAAAGTGCTGTACACGAACATGAAACGAGCATGATACAATCTACACAAACAGCATAATAAAACATCAAAGCAAACATCATTGAAAGCCAGAGAGAAGAGATGGGATTTAAGTCATGGTGGTTCCGTGGCTCAAATGGGTCTGAGAGGCTAAATGTCATCAAACGGTGGTTCCGTGGCTCAAATGCCCAATAAATAAATAATGGGCCTTGATATGAAAAGGGTTGAAAACCACCTCTGATCTAAATGTACAAACTAACATACAGTAACGAAAGATTTAAAATTAATGTAGTGGAGTAAAAGTAGAATATTTGCCTCTGAGAAGTAAAAGTCCTGGAAATGTAAATGCTCAAGTAAAATAGGCAAAATTTTTTTCTTTTTTACTGTTGTAGGCCTACTTATGATAAAATGATTAAATAATGGGCCTTGATGTGTAAAAGGTTGTAAAGCACTGAGCTAAGCTAACAGTAACACCTGCAAACACTCACCTGAGTTTGATGAGCTGATGGAGGCCTACTTCTGTTTCCACAGCTTCTTGTAGAAGAGTTTCTTTTATTTGTCTAGTTTTTCATCAGCCTGGAAAAAACACTGTCGACTCTCATTAACTCCATGTCAATGATGTTAATGAAAGTTACATTCCGAGGTGTGTTTAATTAATATTAAAACAAACTGCTTGTTGTAACAAACACTGTAGCAGCGTGCTTGTTTGGGCGTGTGTGACTGTGTGTCAGTGACTGACTGTGCGTGTGTGGTGTGTGTGTGTGTGTGACCAAGAGGTGGCGCGCACGACCTGATGACTTAAATACATGCACGTGCAAAGACTGCAAAGACGCACGCATGCGCACACACGCACGCGCGCACACACGCACTAAACTAGTCTATTTTTTATTATTTTTATTTTTATTTTTGTATTGACTGACTGACGTTATCTGGCTGCATTGAAGTATAGGCCTATTAAGATTCAACTTTTAACGTTTGATATTGTTTATAATTGTTTTAAAATGTTATAGTGATATATAGGGATACATTTATGTTTGCTGGTTTCAAATTGAACCAACATAATTATATACGGTTGCCTGAAAAGGAATCTTTGAAATGTTTCATAGTTTAAAAAATATAGTGCTTTCAAATTTGAGACATTTATAATGGGGCTCAATGGCAGCTCTATGGGACGTCAAAAAGTCACTTTCACCTAGAAACTCCATTCACACTTTATATAATTCAGCTTACTGTGGGCACACATGCGCTGGAACTTTTTACTTTGAAATGTTTTGTAGTTTCTGAGTTATTTAACTTAAGCGCCCAATGCATTCTCAATGGCAATAGCACAAACTTTGGCATGCTACTAGTCCTACATACTTACACCTAGAAACCCAATTCAAACCTATTTAGGTTCATCCTACGGTGGACATGGACTTGCCTGAAAAGGAATCTTTGAAATGTTTCATAGTTTTAGAAATATAGTGCTTTCAAATTTGATACTTACACCTAGAAACCCCATTCCAACTATTTTAGTATGGAGGGCTAAAACTAAATGTACATTTAAATGTGTAGATAAATAAAATAAATAAATAAATAGTCACTTAAATACATTTAATTATTGATTTATATATTTAAGCATGTATTTATTTTTGCATTTATTTATTTATTCAATTATTTATTTATTTTTTAGATATGGCAGTTTTAGCCCTCCATAATATGGACAATATTTTAGGCCAATAAAAAAGACTATAGGCCTACCAAATTTCCCACTTTAAACAAAAGAAGCCTAAACAAAAGACTAAAAACCAGATTTTCGAACATAAACATCAAATCTGACAACACTCTCATCACTGACAACCTTGATGTGGCCAACTACTTGAATATCTTCTTTACAAACATATCAACAACTCTGGTTAACAAACTGCCCTCCCACTCTGGGCTCTTTGGTGTAGAGCACATTACAACCTTCTACAAAAACCTAGGTGTTTGTAAAGACGATTTTAAACTAGTTATGGTAACAACTGATGAGGTAATTAAGAAACTGAGTGCCCTCCAACCCCACAAGGCCACAGGACATGACAACATTCCCTCCAAATTTCTCAGAGACTCAGCCATCTCTATAGCTCCAATCATCACCCACATAGTAAACCTCTCCATCAAACAGGGACAGGTCCCCCAAGATTTCAAACTGGCCAAAGTAACCCCCTTGCACAAGAAAGGGAGTAAATTAGACCCCGGCAACTACCGCCCTATTTCTATTCTTAGTTCCATCTCGAAAGTGATGGAAAAAATAGTCTATGAACAGGTTGAAAAGTATCTTGCCACTAATAAATTATTGTACGAGTTCCAATCTGGCTTCAGAACATCCCACTCCACTGACACATGCCTCCTCTATTTGAGCGACCACATCAAACAAGAGGTGGACGCTGGCAAATACTGCGGCATGGTCATGCTGGACCTCCAAAAGGCTTTTGACACCGTGAACCACTCCATACTGGTTAACAAGCTAAAAGCAATTGGTTTCGATAGCACATCAGTGAGCTGGATGCAATCCTACCTGGAGGGGAGAGAACAGATGGTGGAAGTGAACGGAACACTGTCCCCCCCCCTCCCAGTGAGCTGTGGCGTTCCACAAGGAAGCATACTAGGGCCTCTACTGTTCCTAATATATGTAAACGACATGACTTCAGCCTGTGACTGCAACTTGTTCCTGTTCGCAGATGACTCAGCACTGCTGGTCTCGGACAGGGACAAACTGCAGGTTGAAAATGCCCTCAGCTCTGAACTCGGTAGAATCTGCACCTGGCTCGCTGATAACAAACTATCTTTACACCTGGGAAAAACTGAATCCATTCTCTTTGGCTCTATTAGTAATCTCAGCAAGGCAAATGGCTTCTTGGTTAGAGTGGGTGACAATGTTATCACACGTAAAGATGAAATTACCTACCTAGGTTCCATCCTGGAGGCTAATCTTTCCGGTGATAAAATGGCCACCAACGTAATCAAAAAAGTCAACCATAGAACAAGATTCCTCTACAGGATCTCCTCACTGGTCAACAAAAACACCTTGAAGACCTTAACAGGAGCCCTTGTACAGGGTTTCTTTGACTATGCATGCACCTCCTGGTACCACAGCACCTCAAAGGCCCTTAAAACCAGGCTCCAGACTTCCCAAAACAAACTGGTCAGGCTCCTACTTGATCTAGCCCCCCGAACCCACCTCACCCCTGCCCACTTCGACAGGCTGGAATGGCTTAGGGTCGACGACAGAGTACAGCATCTTGCAATGGGTCTGGTCCACAAGATTCGATACACCACCAAGATACCCATGTACCTGTCTAGATACTTCCTTAATGTTAACGAAGTCCACACCCACAACACCAGAGGGAGTGCAACGAACCATGTACAACCCAGATTCGGCACAAACAAGGGACTAAATTCTTTTCGCTCCTATGCCACTAAAATGTGGAACGCCCTACCAACTGTCATTAAGACATGCGAATCCCTTGACTCTTTCAAAACCGCTCTCAAAGGGCACCTACGGACGGCTACAATTCGAAACTGGCCCCTGTAAAATCGGAATCCCTCAAACACGAACGCAATGACAACACAAGAGACGGTCGCGGCCACACAGCCAACTCAAGGTATGGCCACTGAGCCAACTTGGGGACCCAACGCAAGGACAACACAAGAGATGGTCACGGCCACACAGCCAACTCAAGGTACGGCCACGGAGCCGACTTGGGGACCCAACGCAGCTCCTCCAAGGAAAACAAACAATTTAACGGAGCTGAACGTGAATCCCCCCCCCCCCGCCCCCCCCTTTTTTTCCCCTCACTGTATATTTTTCTTTTCCCTTTTTACCTCCTTTTTGATGAATTCTTTTTTGATGAATTCCTGTTCTGTCTATAGAAGTGTCTATTTGTACGTCTCTAAATGTTTTGATGATTTGAACATGGTGGACCCTGTTGGAAACAAGTGTAATGCTTAATTGGGTCGTCCACTCACAGTTAACAGCCTTTGTATTGAGTTTGTGCTTGAAATGTACTGTAATTCTGCAAACTGTTAATAAATTCTTCAATCAATCAATCAAAGTCGGCTGCCCGCTGCCGGACTAGAAAGAAAACCTTTGAAAACCAAATATTGATTTAGTTCCCAACCTGTGGCCACAGGGTGGCAGCATTGTCTCAATCACA